>NC_056732.1:119134344-119274344 GCF_019279795.1 Protopterus annectens
TCATCCCACTCCACAAGGGGGGATCCACCTTAGATCCTGGGAACTACTGTCCCATCAGTTTGACAAGCCTGATCTGCAAGGCCATGGAATGTATTATCATGGAACTTATAAACAAAGACATTGGCAACCTTCAAACACTGGACCACACCCAGTTTAGGTTCATAAAGGGCCGATCTTTCCTCCTGAACCTGATTGACTTCTTTGAATCAGTGTCCAGAGCCATGGACAAGGGTAAGGTGGTTCACACAGCATACTTGGACCATGCCAAGACTTCCGACACTAACCCCCACTCTGGAATCATAGATAAACTTACTAAGATGGGCATTAATCCCATTGATGGATGGGCATTGATGGGTTGCAAATTGGTTTACTGACAGAACACACAATGTAAAAGTAGCCAACTCCAAATCCAGCTCCAGACAAGTGACAAGTGGTGTACTGAAGGGTTCTGTTCTGGGAACACTCTTGTTTGGCATCTACTTCTCTGAAGTACAGGCTAACACTAAAAGACTCTGGCTAACAAAATTTTCAGTTGACTGCAAGCTGGGAGCCATTATTGAATCCCCAAATGATGTGGATATACTACAAAAAGGGCCATAACAAAAACAATGCCTGGTGCCAGAGCCATGGGCTCAAGCTAAATGCCCAAAAATGTATAGTTGTTCCCTTTAGTAAAAAACACATACCTGTGAACTACCACATAGGTGGCAGTACACTAAACACCGATAAGAGACCTAGGGACACAGGTGGACAGTGGTCTCACTTTTGATAACCCCATAGCCACAACAGGTAGAGAATCCTTCTACATGGCACACCTCATCACTAAGGGATTTTCATCCAGAAAAATGGAGGTCATTGTCACTCTATACTCATCCTTCATTAGACCCATTATAGAATATTCCCCATTTGGTATGCACCTCAGAAGACATCTGCAACAACTAGAAAGGCTGCTGAAATACCTCAAAGAAAAAATCACAGGCTTAAAGCAGATGCCTTATGCTGACCGTCTAAAGAAATTCCTGCTATACTCTGTCACATATCACCTACTCAGAGGTGATCTCTGCCTAACATACAAGGCAATGTCAAACCCAGAGTTGCTGGACATGCTACACTTAAAGAAATCCCAATCCCTCTGAGTCACATGCTCCAGGGATCTTAACCTTGTCATCACGATGAATAGAACATGCTGGAGGGATAGGTTCCTGACCCAGATACTCCCCAAACTCTGAAATAGGCTGCCCATACATGTCAGACAGATCACATCAATGGCCCTCATCAAGAGGAACCTTGACGATTGGATGGGAGATAGGAAATTCACCCCGGGGATCACATCAGTAGCCCTGCTAGACAGGGGTCCAAGAAAGTAAATATTTGTGGGAAGCAATAACTAGGGAATCATTATGGCTAGGCTTGTATAGGCCCTAGGGCCAATAGCCTAGTACCTACTTATGAACCTATAATCCCTATTGCTCTGGTAGCAACAGCTTTCTAACAACAGAGTTTGTACAGCAGTACCTGGTTGTTTAAGAAGAACACATGTTGGCTGTTCGATGGCTTGTAAGATAAGTTAACATGCCCACATTTTGGCATGGTGTGTGCTCAAATTCACATTGGGGACATATATTTCAAACTGTTATCTTGGTTTAACTTACCCATGGAATGTCTTTAGAGAAGTATATTCCACATATTGCTATTAAAGTATATATTTAAGCATGCTTGTGAATAACTTATAACCAACAAACCTCAGGGTAGCCCGGATGTGTAGCAGGAAAATAAAGTAAAACTCAGAAAGTCACAAACAGTCTAAAACTATTTCTTACAAATACATTGCATGCTTTCATACCTTGCTATGGGACTTCATCAGAGCATATATAAATAAAATGATGTTGCGTTTAAATAAAAGTATTGAAAAGCACCTGACAAAAGCAGCAAATTCTAACTTGCAACTAATCAACTATAAAATAAGCCCAGTTAGCATAACTGAATAAAGACACAATAAAATACACACATATTAAAAGTATAAGAATATGTACAAAAATACCAATTCATATCAAACAAACCCCCTCTATGAACCTGTTTAAGTGTAGCCTCGATAACTGGATGGGAAACCATAAATTCCAACCAGGGATTCACCTATGACCCTCCTAGATATGGAACTTGGAAGCTCTTAGCTTTAATACATACCATTTAATCCAGGAAGTGAATTAGCTTCCAAGTGCAGTTGCTGTATAAACTCACTGTATTCAAGCCTTTGCTCCCAAGCACCACCTTGAACATCAGGAATAACTTGTTTGAGCACAAAAAATTAAAACAATTTATTATCTGAACATGTTAACTTATATCTGAATAAAGCATTATTATCATTTGAATTATTTAAATCATAGTAATGTTCGTAGATACGTTTCTTTAATCTACGTTCAATTTTACCCACATAAAAACAGTGACAATAATCACAAAAGTCAAGATATACAACTTTAGTAGAATTATAATCCCATCTATAAAACAGTTAAAACTCACAATCAATACTTTTGAATTTCAAAGAATCACCTATGTATATAAATTTACATTGTGCACACACACCAAATTTTGACATGTCTCTCATTACAAAATTAGAGTTTTACAAAGGTATACAATTAGCAGCTGATTACAACTTTTCTTTCATACTATGATGCCTCTATACACAAAATATGGTGCTTCATCCAATATCCTTCCAATAGTATCATCACTAGTAATAACTTTCCTGTCATTAATCATAACTTGCTTTATTGAATTAATGCATGGAACATACATAACCATGGCATGATCAAAGGTTTTTGTAATCTTTTCCTTCCAACTAATCAAAGTGATCTGAGGGCCCGCACCTAGCAAAGGAAAAAACTATCATAAAATTTTTTACAAACTTCCTCTTTGATCTCATTAACGAGCTTCAAAGCGTAGCCTCTTTGAATGAACATCTCTATAAGCTTATCTATTACTAAAAGAAATGGTTCATTACAAGAAACTATTCTTGAAATATGGACCATCTGGCCCTTAATCAAGCTTTTTTCTGTGCTAAGAATGGCTACTATTTTAGTGTAGAAATGCATTTGAATAAGTTGGCTTCCTATATAAAAGAGAAGGTAAACACTTCCTAGTGTTATCCTTAACCAAAGTGATATCTAAATAATTAATCTTCTCTAAAGAATCAGAATAAGTAAATTGTAAACATTCAGTAGATGCATTTAGGAAATTGATAAACTGTTCCAGTTCTAACACAGTTCCAAGGAAAATATCATCAAGAAAACAAAAATAAGTAACAACTAAATGCATATAATTAGACACAAAAACATTATTCCTTTCCCAGTACTAGAGGATCATATTGGCATAAAGGTGGGCACATGCCACCCCCATAAGCTGTTTAAAATATTCACCCTCATAAAATAAAAAAAATATTACACAATACAACCTCCTTAAAGTCCAGTAGAATATTAACTTGACTGTTTAATACCTCTGCGCAAACCAAACATGTCTCCGTAAACCACTCAAGACCAATAGAGGGGGATACAGAAAAAAAGGCCAACAACATCTATTGTGACAAATAACCAATGCTCATGATAAAATTCTTGCTTTCGGTATTTTTAAAAAAATCAGAGGAATCATGTCATTTGTAACTAAATTTTGTGAGAAACTTTTTCAAAAGTCCTTCTAAATATATATATATATATATATATATATATATATATATATATATATATATATATATGTATATAGAGAGAGAGAGAGAGAAAGAGAGAGAGATAATGTATGGGTTTTAGAGCCCACCACTGAAACTATGGGATGTAAAAGCAGATCATCCACATTTTTATGGACCTTTGGGATGCCAAAGATGACTAGAGTCACTGGTCATTCTACACTCAAAAATCTATAAAGATTTTAATCAATGGCACCCTCATATAAAACATCCTTTAAAAGTAAGGCAATTCTATGGTGAGACTATTCACCTCATTCCTGGAGATCCTATCACACTGAGCCTCATTGTTAAGTAATTTATACATTCTGGCCAAGTAATCAATATAATCCATAATGACCACTCCCCCACCTTTATCAGATTTCATGATTCTTATATTGTGGTTATTCATGAGCTCCCTCATTAATATAGTTTCATCTTTGTTTAAATTATGAGCCCTCACAGTGTACAACAGCTGACCATGGGATCTGTAATCCTTTTCACATTGTCTTTTGTATGCCTGCAGGGCTGGGTGGAATGGAGCATTAAAAGTACTGTCTCTGCTGAAGTGTGTTTTTCAACATTACATTCTAATTCAATAACAACATCATCCCCATTTTTGATGGAGTGGGATGGGCAGACTAACATTTGAAATGCTGAACAGGGAAGGTGTATGTATTTGCTCAGTGATGTGCACTTTGCCAAGGAATATCATGGGCCTCACACATATCTTATTGTGTTCTTTTTGTATAGCAACTTGCATGGTTCTGTTCCCAGAAGTTCTTATGATACTGGTTTGCCAGCATGATACACTGGAATTACTCCAGACTGCAACTGACAGTTGGCAAGACAACATCCAAGTTATAGCCAGCTATAGACTCCCCTCCATAACGCAGGACACACGCTCCTCCTACCTGTATCTACTTAACTCCATCAAGTTACCACCTAACACCCTGATCTTTGGTGACTTCAACTACCACACCATAGACTGGGCGAACTATTCCTGCACTAATGAAATCACGGAATGATTCCTTGATTTCATCATTACTAATGCACTAGACCAGCTCAACTTATCCCCCACAAGGGGAGATAACATTTTGGACTTGGTTCTCATCAACATGGGCAACCACTGCACCACTTCCTTAATACGGTCTTCCCTGGTGAGATCAGATCATCGGTCTGTCTCATTCGAAGATTCTATCCCACCCAACACCCACCCAGATGTAATCAGACTAAAAATACTTCTCAAAAACTGACTATAACCTTCAAAGGGAGGGTATCAGTAGCTTCACACCACCATCACCCTCAAAGGATGCAGACAACAGTATGCCAGTGCAGTATACAAGTACCTGTACAACTGCATGGGCTCAGCCGTACCCAACAGAACTAAAACCTGCTCCTCAAGGAAACACAAACCTGTCTGGTGTACATCCTCTGTCAACAGGCTTTACAACAAAAGGAAGAAACTGTTGTCTAAGGGTAAAAAGGAACAAATTCAGAATTGGAAAAATTCCCTCCTTAGCCTCAAAAAGCAAATTAGATCACTAGTGAAAACCCCCAAAGCCAATTATGAATTGAAACTAGCCTCCAAAACAAAGAAACACCACAAACCTTCTTCAGTTAGGTCAGCAACCTCCATGCCAAAGCCCAGGTTTGTTCTGAATTAGTACTTAAAGGAATCACTTACACCGATCCTGTTGACTTAGCCAACCTGCTAGCATAAAGGTTTAGTACAAAATTCACCCCATCCCCCCAAAGACCCTTTCAACATCACTGATACTTGTCCCGCACCACACATATCCATAGATCAAGTGTTAAAGCCTCTATCCAAGGCAAGGAACACAGCTTCTATGGGACCTGATAGTATCCAAGGCTCTATTCTGCACCATCTCCAGCAAGAACTAGTTTTGCCATTGAGCACCCTATTCAACCACAGTCAAGTACAAGCTTCATTCCAGCAGAGTGGACAACTGCAATTGTCATCCCCTTGCACAAAGGTGGTGCCACTATTGACCCTAGAAACTATCACCCCATTAACTTGACAAGTCTGATCTGTAAGGCCATAGAGTGTATTATTATGGATCTCAAAAACAAGGACAAAGGCAATCTACAAGCACTTGACCCCACCCAGTTTGGATTCATCAAGGGCAGGTATTGCCTGTTGAACTTGGCTGACTTCTTTGAGACTGTCACCAAGGCCCTGGATGAGAGAAAGTCAGTACATACAGCTTACCTTGACTTGGTCAAGGCATTAGACACAATCCCCCACTCGGGCATCATTGAAAAGCTAACACAACTTGGTGTAAATCCGTATCTCAGCATGAGGGTAGCCAACTGGCTCACTGATAGGACCCACAAGGTCAAAATAGGTGCCTCTACATCTGACAGCAGACCTGTCACTAGTGGTGGTCCCCAGGGATCTGTCCTGGGACCCCTACTGTTTGGCATCTACTTCTCAGAGGTCCAGGCAAAGACAAAGGACCTGTGGGTGACCAAGTTTGTGGATACTGTAAGTTGGGTGCTGTCATTGACTCCCCAAATAATGTTAACATACTGCAGGAGGGGCTCACAGCAACAAATGACTGTTGCCAAAGTCATGGCCTTAAGTTAAATGTAAAAAAATGTGTTATCATACCATTAGACAAAAACACTGCCCCTACTGATTACCACATCAACAGCAACCCCCTAAGCACACAACCTGTAGTGAGAGACCTGGGTACTCAGGTTAACAATAACCTCCCATTTGACCATCATGTAGCAGCAGTGGTCAGAAAAGCCTTTTACTTGGTTCATCTCATAAGTAAAGGGATTACATACAGAAAAAAGGAGGTTATTACCTCTCTCTACTTCTCCCTCATTAGTCCAATAATTGAGTATAATGCCCCATTTGATATGTACCTCTCCAAACACTCTCACCAACTGGAAAGGCCACAGAAATACCTCACAAAGAGAATCTATGGCCTCCAACACTTGTCCTAAGTGGACAGGCTCAAGTCACTATCACTCTACTCAGTATCATACAGATTGCTAAGGAGTGATCTGTGTCTTGCCTACAAGGCAATCTCAGACACTGCCCTATTAGAAATGCTCCATATCCACAAATCTAACTCCTTGCACATTACCTGCTTGAAAGGCCTGAGTCTATTATGTGACTTCAACAAAACCTGTTGGAGAGACAGGTTTGTCTCCCAGAGGCTGTCCTATCTCTTGCATAGACTTCCCATACATGTCAGAGTACCTCGCTGAACCTCTTCAAGCACAACCTTAATGAGTGGATGGGAAATCACAAATTTGTCCCAGGGGTTTCACCTGTGCCCCTTATTGACAGGTATGACAGGTGCTGACTGAAGTTTCTTTTTTGGGGATAAATTCTTGGCTAGTCTTATAAGGGCTCCAGGGCCATTAGCCTAGTAACGTCCTGTGATCCTATGATCCTATGTGCTATAGTGATGATCGCAGGAGTGTCCTCTGTTCATTAATGAGCAGGGTGGTTGACATACACCTATGTTTGTTTATTCAACATTTGCTTGACAGTATATGTGTATGTGCTTGAAATTCTTAGCTTGCTTGTTTATGCATGTTGATGTTTCATAATTGCAAATTTACTATGTTTGCATGTTTTATACATGCCCAGTTCTGTGGACATCAGCAATCAATCTGCCCATTTCACATACATTTCCCTTTTGTTTAAATGTATTTTTGTTTGGCTTCTTAGTACATATTTATTTGCAGTGTGTGAACTTACCTTGTCCTTCTTTAACCTGATGTGGGGGAGGTTTCCACGTCTCTTCCACCTTTGTATTTCCCTGTTATATTTTGCAGATGTGTTGGCCTTTGTTGAAACTACTGACCATTGCCATGTATTACTTTTACACAGTGAACATGTGCTACATATATGGCCATTTTACAATGCAGGACATGTGCACACAATTTGCACTCTTTCTCATTATACTTGTGCATTACCCAATGTAATTTTTTTGCATCAATGTGCACAACCTGCTATATTTATTATGCTGCGCGGATATATTTTTTGAAAATATTATTACATGTGATTGCAGTGTGCATGTGCATTGACTTTGCTTTCATATACATTCCATTTATGCCTTTGACACATCTACGCCTGTGTGTTGACTTTCACATATGCGTGTAACATGTACACACTCCGTTACACAATTGTTTGGGTTGTGTACACTTACCTGTGTATGTAGCAGCCTTTGCTGCTTTTGTGCAATACTTCTGTTTGGCACTGTGCTTAATAGTTTGTCTTTCACATGTATAGTCAGAGGTTTGGTCCTGTTCTCAGCTGGAGTTATCTATCACTGCTAGATTTGCATTTGCTCATCTGTGATGTTGCTTGGCTTATACCTGCAATGTTGATGAACCAATTGGATATATGTTTATTTATCCAATGTATAATGTGATCCTAACTTATTACCATAAAACACACATCTACCATTGGTCATACACATCCAGATATGACCACCACACAGTTTATGACATGTCATAACATGAAAGTGTATAGGTAGATATGTTTTTCTGCATTTCCCCATGGCTGGTATGTATCCCCACCATGTTCTTCACCTTTCCATTGCCTGTGTTGTGCAGTGTGTTGTCTCTGTAACTGACCTGTTTTTACTGTTTTTCCAACCTTTCTCTCTCTTGTGTTGTGATATTTGTTCTGTGGGTATTCTTGCTGTGACGGCCATCTCATTCTTTTCTCCTATGTTTACCTTTCCCTCTATTCTTAAGAAAATACAAAAATGGGGCCTATTCTCACCAAAAAAAAAAAAAAAAAAACATTCTCATGCCCACCTGACTTTCCCTCAAGCTTTCCTATTCCAACATTCCAATTGTGTGCCTCTCTCCTTCATCCATACATACCCCATGTCTTCTTTTCTGTCTCCCACTTTCCTTGGGTTTCTGTGTTACTTGTATTCCCCACACAAGTCCCAAATCCATTGTTATCAAATGATAGCTGTGGCAATGTGACCATGATTACTCCTTGCCATTATTTTTTTTTTATTAGAAAATATATGAATTCCATCAGAATGCATAAGTGTAAGTAGGCATATTTTATTAGTACATGTCTTAATGAGATATTCTTATCGAGATATCCATAGTTGTCTCTAAGCTTACTGGAAAGACTGTTGACAATATGTATTACAAATGGCATTGCAGCTTTGAAGCACATATTTTCTGTTAGTGAATGAATTATGGAAAAATCCTTAGTTATCTGTAACACTTCTGGGTAAATTTCAGAAAATATATGCTACAGATGCCATACAGCTTACATTGGGATTGTTGGCATTTTTTTAATATATCATAATGGATTCAGTTATATTCCAAAGTTGTCCTTAACTTTACTGGACAAATTTTACTTTACATATATATATATATATATATATATATATATATATATATATATATATATATATATATATATCTATATCTATATATATATATATATATATATATATATATATATATATATATATATATATATATATATATATATATATATATATATATAGTCTACTTCATTCGATCGAAAGACCATTTGACCTAAACCCATTTGATCAAAATTTCATTTGATCAAAAACCAGTACTCAAGGCAAATAACATGGATTTCTCACTCTCCCCAATGTTGTGCGACCCTGGAGTTGGTATACATATATATATATATATATATATATATATATATATATATATATATATATATATATATATATATATATATATATATATATATATATATATATATATATATAGTTGGGGGGGTGTGGGGAGCACAGCCCCCCCACATTGGGGGGGGTAAAGCCCCCCACCTATTTTCATTTAAAATCTGTACTTTTTATTTTATTTTCTTCTTTTAAAGGAAACTAGTTGGGGGGGCTGCACCCTCCTCCAACTATATATACGAACTCCAGAGTCGCACGACATTGGGGAGAGGGACAAATACCAGTTTTATGCCTTGAATACTGGTTTTCAGTCAAATTAAATTTTGATTAAATGGGTTTAGGACAAATGGTCTTTTGATCAAATGAAGTAGACCCATATATATATATATATATATATATATATATATAGATATATATATATATATATATATATATATATATATATATATATATATATATATATATATATATATATATATATATAGAGAGAGAGAGAGATATAGATATATATATATTGATCTACTACACATGATCGAAAATTCACAAAGCCGAATCCCATATGGCTGAGACCATATGATCAACGTTTGAAATTTCGATCATGATAAAAAATAAATAAATAAAATAAACACTAGCCTTCACATTGCTAGCAGGGGGGCAATCACCCCTGCACCCCCCCAGTGGGGTGTCTAACCACCCCCCCCAAATTTAAATCTACCTAGTCCACAAGATGTAAATTTTCTCATTCTGCACCTTGCAGAGATGCCCGTTCCGCATGGTCGGTATTTCAAAAGCCGATTATATGGTCTCAGCCATATGGTCTGCTTTGTGAAATTTCGACCATGTGTAGGGAACCCATACATATACATATATATATATATATATATATATATATATATATATATGTGTGTGTGTGTGTGTGTGTGTGTGTGTGTGTGTGTCTGTATAGCTATCAGGATGCTTGAAACCATTTTGTTAATGTGCAACATGATTGGGCAACCATTTCTCATTTCTTATGGATTACTTGAGGATTTGATTAGTGCTCTGTTGATACTGCATTACTCCATTGTACACTGCACTATTCTGAGTTTCTTGTAACATATTTACATATTGCAATGCTATCCACAAGTTCCTCACTGATATCAATAAAATGAACAGGATTCCACAAGCTTTACAGAATCCGGCCCATTATCTCCCACCATGTACAAAATCATGTTTGCCAAATCAAATTTAGAGCCAAAGAAAAAAAAAATGGTCCTACAATTTATTACATTTATAATAATTTATCCAAAAAAGCTAAAAGTAGTGGGTCTCTAATATTATGGCAAAATTTTTGCTTGATCTTAATATTATCCTTCAAGGAATTCTAGGGCTGCTGCCTCTCAAAAGAAAAGTCTTTGTTCAAAAACAACCATCACAAAGGTTTTTCTCAAGTAAATAACTGCTGTGAAAATCATGGACAAAAACAAAATGCCAAAAAGTGCATTATTGTATCTTTTTGGAAGTCATCTTTTTGGTGTCGAGTTGCCAACCTGGTGCCCAACCTTCCACAAAAGGCACACGCATGCACACCCTCACTCCATAGAAAATTGTGCATAGACAGGTCATCCGCTGTGGCAACCCCTAACCGGAAAAATCTGAAAGAAGAAGAAGATTGTCTGCATTGTATGTCCCAATTTACCTGACCTTAATATTGAATCTCTGTTCCTAATTTTTAGTGATGTCCTTGAGTTTGGCTCCAGTTTTTTTTTCTACTTAATCCCTTGTAAAAATGTGTGATTTTGGAGAAATGTAGTAAAATATAATTAACTAAATAATGGCACTAATTGTACACTTGTTTTAAATGAATCAACTGGGATGTGTGAACAGACATGCAGGCAATGCAATTTCACATATTCCCATGCCTTTAAGTGTACTGACGTAACAATGCAGGAGTAATGGGGAACTATAGACATAAAACTGTGGACAATGTAACTCAAAATAGAACACTGCTGGATATAATTCTCTTAGAAGTACTGGCACTGGAGGCAATAATAAAAATCATGGTAGCAACATGCATGTTGGGAGTTAGGAAATGAGATAGATAATAAATCCCAAATGAATATGTGTTGCAATCTGCAAGGACCTGTCACAGAAATAGAACTGACACTTTGAAATGCATTTTACTTGAAGATTATACTGCAATGCCTTGGATATATAACTACAGCAGATGAAATGTAAGTACATTAGAGATGTGGGACAAGTTACGAGAAATATACAAAGATGCAAATCCTGGAAGATATACGTCATGCAGATGCAGTCCAGCAACATCAGGGATGTATCCTAAGCATGTTGATGCATGCCTTTGGACATGATTAGGCCTGGTTGGAAGGAATAACACGAATGAGGGTTAGCCTTTAGGAGAAGTAATTACAACAATGATGTACCTGATGTCAGTGCTGTATAATGATACCTGCTGCATGCAGCTTCACATTATTATATGTGGCAGGGATGTAAATCAGCTGTGGTTTACATGTGTAGCTCCTGTTGCTGCCAATCACACAAAAGTTAATGTAGTCTGACAAACTACACCACTGAAGGCAGTATGCTACCATGTCATAAATCCAAATGTCTCTCCAACTGAGCATTGTACAGCTCATCTGTAATACCTGGAGCACAACACATACCTCACAGAACAGGTGGAGCAGTGCTAAATGGTAGTAAGTGAATAGTAAAATAGTGTTAGAGGTCACTTCCAACAGGTCTACATGTTGGTGTCCTCCACACACCAGCCAGTACCTCTAGTGCATGGCCGTCAGCAAAGCCATGCTTGTCATATTCTCAACAGCTTTTCTCAGAAAAGACAAATGATTATAACTATTCCACAAAATTGATAGATTACTGTTCTTTTTTCTGACTATCTTGCAACAGGATACATCATTATAGTGGACATATTCATAAGGAATAATGGAATTACTGTATGAATACCACCAATCCATTCCAAAACCATAACCAGCTATCATAGCGAAGATCCTATTACTCTTTCTAACCACTATGCAGCATGGCACATAGCATGATCTGTTGAATAAGCCATTCTTCCTGTAATGACTATAATGTGAACAAGGCAGTAAAAGGCATGCACAACTGGATTAGAACATGGCAATGTAGGTCATGGTCCTCTTGAGCTGTACACTAACTGAAGGCACCACACAAGACTTCATATCATACTTGTCAGACAAGACATACCTGAAGGAATAACCTGATAACTGAGTTTGCATGCATGTGGCTTCCGTTAAAGGTATTACAAAATTTGGGCTATTTTCCCCAGTTGCAAAAACTTACAGTAAGTGAAACTTTAGTCATAAATTGCCTTTTAGAAGACAGTCTTGAGTGGCCCCAGTCTGTTGCACACTGACTAGTTAAATTCTGACAGACCTGAACAGACTTGTTTCCATTTTAATTGAAGATACTATATACTGAACATAAAATCCAAACATTTTAAAATAGTTCATCTACTTCAAATATACATGCTAGCTTTAAGATAACTTCAGTGATGGCAAAGCCACTGTTAATATTTTTGAAGTAAAGTTTCTTCTGCTGTAGTAGTTAACATTAGAGATGAGATGGGTTTGGATCTTTCATGGGGTATAAAGTAATGTTATATTCCTTACAGCAGCATATTTACTCTACCAGCTATGTTTATCTGTTTAGACAGAGTCAAGGGGGTTGGGGGTTGGCATAATGGTTAAGATGTTTACCTCATTAACACAAAATACAGGCTATGATTCTTTCACTTGGACACCGTCTAGTTACTGACCAGGCATATAATAGTCTGCAGACTGATTGCCTAGTATTTACCTGTGAACTAAGATCTATGGCTAAACTGTGTGCCTTCCTTAGCAGACACGTGCTTCGGAGTGTCTGTGCTAATAAATACAACCTCTAGGCCTTTCAAATATTGATTTCATATGACAGAATAGACTCATCATTTTCCCTTTTCATGGGACAAACAGTACATATTCATCCTCATCATTGCCAAGCCAGGTTTTCAGCACTTTGACATTTAGTCAAACTCAACCAATCTAATGCACAAACAATTAGGGCTCCATCACTCTCTGTCATAGAGTTAACATTACTGTTAAAGTTTGAATTCTGCACATATTGTTTCCCGGGCTATCTAATATCTGTGGGCATAGAATAAGTGGACATGTCTAATCTTTGATTCCTGTACAACACAATTTAAAGCAAGGAATTTTGTCTTCAAGCAAACATGCAGAGCTGTAGTGATGCATTATGTTGCTCTATTAGGGTTTTGCTGTTGAGCATCCTTGTGTTACCATAGTGTTTGGAACTTGATATTATGCTAGTATATGAAAAAGGCTGTGTTTGTCTCATAGTCTGTATATATTTGTCACTAAATAAAACAACTTGATCCGTTTCATATAAGTGAAAATTTAGAATATACATTTAGTGGACGAAAGTATAAAATAGTTTGTCTATTATGAGTTTAAAACAAAAATGCTTTCTTGTAGCATTTATTTTACCTCAAAATTAGCTATTAATTTTTGTGAAACAGTACTATGTATTGCTGCTTTTCCAATCACTATGTAATTTTATTTAACCCTGACTGTAAACAGAAATAAAGAATTATGAAAATAAAATTCAGTATAGATTTCATAAGAGATTGCAAATTTGTTAAACTTCTTAAATATCATGTAAATTAATATGAAACTTTAAAGTGGAATCCTCCAGTTTTGTTTTAGACCATTAGAATCATTCTAATCTTACACATTATGCTAAATCAAACTCTACAAATTTTAAATTGTATTGAATGTATTAAATTTATTGTTCTTCTTCTTCTTTCGGCTTTTTCCCGGTTAGGGGTCACCACAGCTGATCACCTGTCTGCTCATGATTGGCACTGAAGTTTTACAGTGTCGAGTTGCCAGCCCGAAGCCCAACCTTCCACAGAAGGCACACACACACACACACACACACACACACACACACACACACACGCACGCACACGCGCGCACACACACACACACACACACACACACACACACACACACACACACACACACACACACACACAAATTATAAGACAGAGGAAAAAAATGATAAAAAAATGCAAATTAATGATAGGAAATGATGGTGAATATAAGCCTAAAGAGTAACACATGATGTATAAGTGTGAAAACTGTCAAAAGAGAATGCATAGGAGATTAATAGCAAGGACACAAACATAGGTTTATTAATATTGATAAGGAAGGCAATAATTTACTTTGTCATTTAGAGAAAAATAAATAATGTTATAGGTATAATTACAGGCAAAACTCTTACGGAACCAAAGTACCACAAACTGCAGACCAGCAACACGAAATATAAGAAAGAAGATTTAATGAAATCCAAATCACATGAAACTTCTCTAGCGCCTCGGCCACTTGCCTTTAACAGAGTATATCTACCCATATACATCAAGTGTATTTATATATTTAACAGTGCTCATATTAATCAATTCGACAATAAAATAAAGCATTAAACAATAAAACCTTAAAGGTATAGCATTCACACAATACCTTTCCATACACATTCTTGATTAAGTCCCATAGGGTTCATTGTATTAAATTTTAAAATCAAGAATGCTTCCTTTTTTCTTAAAATATATTTAATCTGTTCTTCATTCATAAACTTACTATTCACAATACTATCTAAAATTGTTACTATTAGCCCATCTGGGCTCCCCTTATGATACTTGTTAAAATGTATAGCTACAGGACTAGTCTGTTTATTATTTTTAATGTCCCTGATATGTTCTTTTATTCTACATGAGAATTGTCTTTTAGTTTCTCCAATGTAAAATTTATTACAGGGGCATTTAAGTCCATATATAACTTTTTCAGTTTTACAATTAAAATATCCATTAGTTTGAAAATCAATACCATTAATTTTGGTAAAATTACCACTAATATATTTACAAATACTACATCTCCCACATGCCACTGCACCTCTTATATCAATTGTTTATACTACAGTACTATTAGGCATATGAAACCTACTATGAACTATAAAATCTTTTATATTCCTACCTCTTTTAAAGGAGAAACACAACCTTTTATGTTCTAAACAATCAACTTCTCTCCTAACTATTTTCCAACTATGTTTGGCTGCTTCTGAAATATCTTTAGATAATACTGAGTACGTAGTAGTAACATAAATGTCTTCCTGGTTCTCATAGTTATTTCTATTTCTATTACTTCTATAATTATACACAATTTTTTTGTCACATAGTACTCTAGTTAAGCTATCATGTAATTCTACCTCAGAATATCCCCTCTCCTGAAACCTATTAAAACTATCATATAATTCTCTTTTCCTACCATTTAAGTTATTACATAGTCTTTTAACTCTCATAAATTCTGTATAAGGTATGGATTTGATAGTATGTGGGGGATGGTAACTATCACCATATAAAATATCATTAGCATCTGGAAATTGTTTATATAAATGAGTAATAATATGAGAATCATCTTCTCCTTGTAACACTACATCAAAATAATGTACCTTACTTCCCTTTTGTAAACTTTCAAATTTTACCCCTACATTATTTTTCTGTATTTCATTTATAAATTGATCTACTAAATCTGCACCACCCCTGCAGATAAAAATGAGATCATCAATATATATATATATAATATCATATAATAATTATATGATAGTTTTAATAGGTTTCAGGAGAGGGGATATTCTGAGGTAGAATTACATGATAGCTTAAATAGAGTACTATGTAACAAAAAAATTGTGTATAATTATAGAAGTAATATAAATAGAAATAACTATGAGAACCAGGAAGACATTTATTTTACTACTACGTACTCAGTATTATCTAAAGATATTTCAGAAGCAGCTAAACATAGTTGGAAAATAGTTAGGAGAGAAGTTGATTGTTTAGAACATAAAAGGTTGTGTTTCTCCTTTAAAAGAGGTAGGAATATAAAAGATTTTATAGTTCATAGTAGGTTTCATATGCCTAATAGTACAGTAGTATAAACAATTGATATAAGAGGTGCAGTGGCATGTGGGAGATGTAGTATTTGTAAATATATTAGCGGGAATTTTACTAAAATTAATGGTATTGATTTTCAAACTAATGGATATTTTAATTGTAAAACTGAAAAAGTTATATATGGACTTAAATGCCCCTGTAATAAATTTTACATTGGAGAAACTAAAAGACAATTCTCATGTAGAATAAAAGAACATATAAGGTACATTAAAAATAATAAACAGACTAGTCCTGTAGCTATACATTTTAACAAGTATCATAAGGGGAGCCCAGATGGGCTAATAGTAATAGTTTTAGATAGTATTATGAATAGTAAGTTTATGAATGAAGAACAGATTAAATATATTTTAAGAAAAAAGGAAGCATTCTTGATTTTAAAATTTAATACAATGAACCCTATGGGACTTAATCAAGAATGTGTATGGAAAAGTTTTGTGTGAATGCTATACCTTTAAGGTTTTATTGTTTAATGCTTTATTTTATTGTTTAATTGATTAATATGAGCACTGTTAAATATATAAATACACTTGATGTATATGGGTAGATATACTCTGTTAAAGGCAAGTGGCCGAGGTGCTAGAGAAGTTTCATGTGATTTGGATTTCATTAAATCTTCTTTCTTATATTTCGTGTTGCTGGTCTGCAGTTTGTGGTACTTTGATTTATCTGCATTGGTTGTGGTTCATTTCAAAACTCTTACGGAAGATTGAGAAACAAGCTCTAATTATATAATAGCAGTGGAGGTATTTTATTTAAATATTGTGATTATTTATATAGTCTAAATGAATATATTTTGGTACAAGTGCGGACACTTCATGTGTTCCTTTAAAAATAAATAAATAAATGGATGGTAATACTTCTTAGTGTATTGTATTTACAATAACATAGCTTTTACAAAATCAGTTCATCTTTCCGTACTACTGTTGAAAAACCTTCAGAGTGCACTTGTCACAAATTTGTTTGTTTTTTATTCCCTTCCATCCTTTATATTTACTGGCCCAGATCCCTGCACCTGTCCACACCAGGTTCACCAGCCAGCAGCTATTTTCCTTGCCCCTTTAGACTTAATCCATTATGCTGAGGCCAGTCTTGGAACAAGGATACTGGAGGCTCAGCAAGTCCCAGCTTCTGCCATTGGGGAGTCTTTTTTGCTTGTAACATGCCCATTTTCCCCCTACCCTGCATGCCTGATGGTATGCCTGAGGGGAGGGTATACAGTGGAGATATGTGGTGATCACCTCACCTCTGCGGCAGTTCAGCCATGTCTCCACCTTATCCCCCTCTTCAAGCACACCTACCATGTGTCATCCCCAGCCTCCATCAGGGATTATCACCATATATTCTCACAAGACTGCCCTCCCACACTGGGATGGCTACACCCATCACTTCCTACCACTCTCTCAGCTGCCCAAGCTGCTAATTGAAACCAGGTTCCTTGGATCATAGAACTTTATCCATCTACAACCCCTAGAGTGGCACATCTGTAACAAATTTGACTATATTTATTCACACTTTTATCACAGATATATAGTTGATATTTAAGCATTAATCTGATACACAGTGCAGCCACTGTAAAAGAAGATGTCTTTAACAAAGTAATCAAGAATCAACACTGTGCAAAACTTCTTAATATAATTCTTTTTTAAACAAAGGATTTTATTGAATTCCATATAAAGAGAGCAGTTAAGGACCACAATATTTAGTTATTGCAACTTTGTCAAACATTTTTTTTATTATACACATCAAACTCAATAAATGTGAAGTGATTAATAACACAGAGCCACAACTTAGAATAGGACACAGCTATGTCACAAATTCTTAATACCATAATGAAAGTATTGTACATTCTTCAGAGCAAATGAACATTCTCATTTGTCAAATTAAAAGATTTTTAGTAATTAGGTAAGTGCAATACTTGGAGTATTCATAAATAACTAGGAAGCTGAATTCCATTATAAGGTGATAACCTCTCATGCACCCTTGTCAAGCAACATCATAACATGGAGATCTTTTGAAAATAATCATGAACTTAGAACAAAATTCAAACCAGGTATAGCATTTGTGTACCACCTTTGCTATAGTAATCCTTCTTATCCTCCAGTTCTTGACTGTATACTGCTTATGTTGTGAAGACAGGGTAATCATCAGCACAATGTCAGATTGTCAGATAGCTGCATGTCTCCAGGATTTAAGTTTAAGATATGGAATTTTCAGTGTGGTATAGATTATTTTGCATGAGTTTCATTGAGTGACAGTCTAAAAGAGTATGTTTTAATTGTGTCCATGTATGTTTGTGAGTGTGTGTATGCATGCCTGTGTGTGTGTGTGTGTGTGTGTGTGTGTGTGTGTGTGTGTGTGTGTGTGTGTGTGTGTGTGTGTGTGTTTTGATAACTTTGAGATATAACCAGAAGTGAGAAAGTATAGAATTATAAAAATTGCTTTCAATTATAAAATGTCACGACTAAATGTCAATAATAGACCACAACTGCAGTAAAGTTAATACATTTATTTAGCACTTTCATTCTGATAAATATGGAACTTCTTCAGAAAAATGCAAACATAAAACCATCTGCCTTAAAAAGCAATGGCATCAGTTATATGAATGTTGTAGTCAATCATATTCACAAAATATCTAAAACACAATCACTTACACAACATTTATTTATATAAAAACATCTACAATTTAATATGAACCTAATAATTTAATCTCAAAAGTGAAATTAATCAATGTCTTTAATGTCAGCCTTTATAACAAATTTTAGTGTAGCTTATAGGGCTATAAAATATTATTACAAAAAACTGGGGCATTTTTAATTACTTTGATATTAGTTGGTAATAAGCTTGAGTAAACCACAAAAATTTAGAGCAAAAAATATATTTGCTTAAAGAATACGATTGAATGTGTTGGTAATAATTCTCAAATGGGGGTTTTACCTAGATGGGGCATGTACAAATGTGGAGACTGTAATTATTGTAACTATACTCATGAGGCAAATAGGGTATCTATTAATAATGTTTTGATCCATTCAGATTTTCATTTGAATTGTGTTACAAAAGGATTAGTGTACGTAGAATTGTGTCAGCACTGCACAGGGCTTTATATCAGGAAGACAATTGGAGAAAGGCTTTATGAGCACATTTACAACATAGCTAAGGGGAATACCAGTAACGCCTTAGCTAAACATCTGAAGGACTTCCCAAATCATACTTTTTTTGTTGTTGTTGAGACACCCTCTATTAATCCTATAGGGGGTGCTATTCACTTGCTTTTGGATGTCTGCGAGCTTTAATGGTAACTTAAATTGAATGCAGGTGTAACTCTCAGACTGAACAGGATATTGATTAACTGAATTTGAAAGGTGAAATCTTTAGGTTTATATTAAATTGTATATATTTTTATATATACATTTTGTATAAGTGATTGGATTTTAAATATTGTATGGATATGATTGGCTGCAGCAGTAATATGGCTGGTGCCGTTGCGATTTAAGGGGGATGGTTTTATGTCTGTATTATTCTGAAGAAGTTCAGTACTTGTTGGAACAAAAGTGCTAAATAACTGTGTTAACTTCACTGCAGTTTTAATCTATTATTGGCATTTGGTCTTGGAATTGTGCTTTTATAAGCCTAGCTTTCTTATTGGTTCTTCTTCTTTCGGCTTTAGGTTAGGGGGTCACCACAGTGGATCACTTGTCCACTCATTATTGGCAGTGGAGTTTTACGGTGTCGACTTGCCAGCTCGGTGCCCAACCTTCCACAGAAGGCACACACATGCACGAACTCAAACCTAGGGCCAATTTAGAGTGTCCAATCCACCTATACCATGTCTTTGGATGAAACTGGAGTACCTGGAGGAAACCCACGTGACCACAGGGAGGACATGCAGACTCCGCCCAGAAGGCACCCCAGCCGAGGATCGAACCGGAAAACCTCTTGCTGTGAGGTGACAATGCTAACCGCTGCACCACTGTTCCCACCCCAAGCCTAGCTTTCTTTTTGGTTATCAATCATAAAATGTGTGTGCTTAAATCTAATAATGGGAGTGAACAACAGAATTTATCTCATCTGTGACTGACACTTAGATTAGATTAGGTGTCAAGGTATTAAGTATGTGCAATTCTCTCTCCCTGAAATAGCATGAAATGTATATTATACCCTCCAATGTGCAATATGGAAAATATATTTCATTGTGTGTCATTCTCTCATGGTCAAGGAGAATGTGATTTTTATCATGTGAAATGTGTTAGGCTACAGTGGTAGTAGTAGTACCAGTGAATTTGTGGTTTAAAACTAAGGATTGTATCATATAGCAATGCAAACAGTGTGATAGTAAATTGATTTCTAAAGATGCCAGTTATCATATTATTGGTAAAGTGAGGTTAGGCATGCATAACTAGTTGCTGAATCAAAACACTAATATTAAGCAGAATAACAACAATGTAATATAACTATCAGTGTTAACAATACATTCAGTAAGAACAGTAGATGAGTTATAAACTGCAGCAGCAGAGTTAGAGGGTTCTTCGAAAAAGTTTTACAAGGATTGTCAAATGATTATGAGACATTTTTTGTCCAAATGGAATAAAGCAGATGGAAAGGAAGAAGAAAGAGATAAAACAGTAAAAAAAAATATAAAGAGCAACTCACAGAATTGTATCAGAATATAACAGCTTTAAGACAAGATGCAAGTGAAGTGATACATGGAATAAAAGAAGTTGTTAAATATAATAAACCAACATAATGAACCATGTACAAGAGATTAGAAAGAGTGAGGACATGTACCATACCAGTCAGGAAGTTCAAACACTTAACCAGTGAGTGTAACACAGTACAATGTTTGTAAGAATTGTTACCTAAATGGGATGAAAGCAAGGATTTATTTCAGAATCTTGTGTTATTTGAAGACTGGCCCAGTAACACATGAGTAACATGACTAACTTGAGGGTATAAGTTTTTTAAGTCTTTACTTCCAAAAGCCTTCAAGACTTACACTAATATGTATATGGGTGACCACTTGATATGGTAGAGGAAAGGGCATGGGTGGTATTACAGGCACTTACTCAAAAGACTCATTTTGATCTGGGATTATTATATTGACGTAGAACAACTAAAGCAGATAATCCTATGGAAACAGAAACTTTATTCAAATTACCTTATCAGGTAGTGTATAATTACCTATAGTACAGATTTTAAGAGAAGAGTTAAAGAAGGATCTGTTTGAAAGTTTCATGGAGATAATTCATTGGCTAGAAACAGTTATAATTTGAAATAAACAACTCTTGTAAGCACCAAATGCAAGCAATAGAATATTTTCTATAGATGCTGAGAATGCAGCAATTAAACTGAATTAAGTATTCCAGTTTGGGAAAGGACAAACATACAATAAGTATTATTTAATTTTTTTTTTTTGTAAAAAAGCTGGTCACACCCAGGAACGTTGTCCAATGTACTGGGCACAGAAAAATAAGCATAAAGCAGAAGCTAGTGTATTCAATGCTTTGTCCCATTCTCATGTTTTACTAATATACTAGCTTGTAACACTTGCATTTAAGTAAGCATTTAATGAATCCCACTTGAGAGTATCAGATACTTCACCATTCATGTTTATTTCTAGGAAATGGTTGATCTCTTTAGCATACCAATCCTTGAATCCTTATATTTTAATAAGGTATGCTGGTAATCTCCTGTGATGTATTAAATTGTCAGTTTTTAAAATAATAATAAAGATTATAGCATTATGGTCTGATAATGGACATGAAACTATTGAAACTTTTCTGATATGTGGTAAAAGATTGTTTGATACAAAATTTTTATTGATATTTGTTTGTGTTCCATCTCTATATAAATAATGGGTAACATACCTCTCAACCTCTTAGAGCAAGAAATCTGGACAAAGCCATAAATAATGGGGGAACAAAGGCCTAAAAATAGGAACAATTTTTAAATATTGCTCTTACAAACTTAGAAAGTAGGTAGAACTACAGGTTTCGTATTAGCATACATTTTCTTATGGGTATGACGTCTGAAAATCAAATGTCTGTCATTATTTTCTGACTGAAATATTTAAGGATTTGCCAATGATTAGGTAGAAACCCACAAGTATAAGAAAAGAGGACCAAAAATATGAAGCAAAAATCTGGGCATTCTGTGAAAATCTGTACATTTCATAGTTTCATAGCATAGTACAAGGTTATCTGCCCTGGGGCATTTGTAAGCCTAGCCATAGTGATGTGGCTTTTGCCACCCCATGAAATGGTACAAAAATGTACAGAATAAATCTAGAATACTGTGCCTCTGTTTAGTAGTGACACAGTGAAGGTCCCCTTATATAATAGAATTAGTTTACTGTGCCCCTGTCTAGCAGTGATACAGATGTGACCCCTGGGGTAAACTTACGATCTCCCATCCACTCATCAAGATTTCTCTTGAAGAGAGTCAGTGAGGGGCTCTGCCTAATATGAACTGGGATCCTGTTCCAAAGCATGGGAAGCCTCTGGGTTATGAATCTATCCCTCCAGCATGTCCTATTCATACTTGTGCCGGGGTTTAAGTCTTTAGCTCTCGTGGTCCTGATGGATTTGGATTTTTTGAGGTGGAGCATGTCCACCAGATCCTGATTGGACATGGCCTTGTACGTCAGGCAGAGATCACCTCTGAGCAGGTGGTATGCTACTGAATAGAGCTGAAGTTTCTTTAGTCTGGCAGAATAAGACATATGTTGGAGACCCTTGATCCTTTTGGTGAGGTACTTTTGTGGTCTCTCCAGCTGTTGCAAGTGCCGGGTGAGGTACATACCAAATGGGGCATTGTACTCAATCATGGGCCTGATGAGGGAGGAATATAGGGGTACAATGACATCCTTGGATCTGGATGTGAAACCCTTCATGATAAGGTGTGCAAGGTAGAATGTTTTTCTAACCACTTTGGCAATGTGGGTGTCAAATGAGAGGTCGCTGTCTACTTGGGTCCCTAGGTCTCTGATTACTTTTTCCGTACTCAGTGGGTTGCTGTCTATGTGATAATTTGTGGGTACTTTGTTTTTTCCAAAAGGGATGACTATACATTTTTTGGCATTTAGTTTAAGGCCGTGACTACGGCACCAGTTGTCCATTTCATTGAGGCCTTTTTGTAGGATGTGTGTATCTGCTGGTGTATCGACTATGGCGCCTAGTTTGCAGTCATCTGCAAACTTTGTAAGCCACAGCCCTCCCATGTTTGCTTTAACATCTGAGAAATAAATGCCGAACAAGAGGGGTCCCAGGACAGATCCCTGTGGGACACCACTTGTGACTGGCTTTGAGTCTGACATTGCTCCAGTGATTTTAACTTTATGGGTTCTGTCCTTTAGCCAGTTTGCAACCCATCTAGTGACATAAGGGTTTACTTTAAAGCTGTTTAGCTTATCTATGATGCCTGAGTGGGGTATTGTGTCGAAGGCCTTAGCCAAGTCCAGGTATGCTGTATGGACTGCTTTGCCCTCATCAATGGCTCTAGTGACTGTTTCGAAAAAGTCAACCAGGTTTAAAAGGCAGGATCTGCCCTTTACAAAGCCGAACTGGGTGGGGTCAAGCGTCTGTAGGTCCCCTATGTCTCCGTTTATGAGTTCCATAATGATTCTTTCCATACCTTTGCAGACCAGGCTAGTCAAGCTTATGGGGCAGTAGTTTCTAGGGTCTGTAAAGGTACCCCCCTTGTGGAGTGGGACCACTGTTGCTGTACGCCAGTGTTCAGGTACATATCCTGAAGTAAGGCTAAGGTTAAATAGCATTTTTATGTGTGGGTTTAGCTCCTCTTGGAGTTCACGTAACATGCACCCCGGGATACCGTCAGGTCCCATTGATGCTGTGTTTTTTGCTTTGTTTAGGGCGGTTCTCACTTGGACATCTGAGATGACAGGGAGATTACATTCAGCTGGGATAAGTATTTCTTCTTTTTGGGGTGAAGGAAGCGAGAAATTTGCACTGAACCTGTCAGCCAGAATGTTAGCAATATCTGTGGGTTCAGTGTATTTTTTGCTGTTGTGAACCAACTCTGAGCATATCTTTTCCGCCCAGGTTTCTAACATAGCTGAAGAAGGCTTTGTGGTTATCTTTAGTGTACTTAGCCATTTTTCTCTCAAAGTTTGCCTTGGATGTTTTTATGAGAAAACGTAGTTTTCTGCTAATGTTGATCAGAGATGTCTTCCCTTCATGGGATTTCGCTCTGAAGTGCAGTAGCTTCCTATTTTTGTCATACAATTTGTTTATGGCTAAGGTCCACCAGACAGGATGCTTACATTTGGTGGAGAGGGACATGGATTTGTTTGGGATTGCATGATCCATGCATTCTTGGAGATGTCCATAGAAAGCATTTGTGAAGGATTCGGCATTGTGGGATGTGGTATCCACTGGCACAGTGGGCTTAAAGGATACCATCTCAGTCTTTTTTTTTTCAATAATCCGTCTTTTATTATTTTTCAACTACATGACTACAAACTACTACATATATACAATATGTACATGACTGCTTCCAAAAGTTACACAATTATTGTATATTAACACACATTATTAAAAAGGAAATACAACAAAAAAAACAAAGAAAAAAACAGCGGTCTGTATTACTGTTACAACCTATATTTAATCTAAGATTGAATCTGTCCTATAAATATATGTCCTGAGAAAAAGTGGATATGAACCTCTAGGCCAACACAATATTAAAGATTTGCTCCCATATTTTTATATTGTTTATGCTTTTCTTATGGTCATTGATTAACAATTTGTGCACTAATATATGTCTTATTGCTAATGTTCTAAAATTTTCCCAAGATGTCTGGTCTGGGTTCAACCAGTTTGAAGCTATGTACAGTTTCATTAATAAACAAATATTTATTATTATGATCCTTTTTGATTTATCTAAATTATCCCGGGGAATATGTAGGATCATAAATTCCCAAGAGAGTGTTGAATGTTGGTAGCCCATTTTCTGTAAATGAAGTTTTAATGAATTCCAAAGTTTAAAAATGCATTTCCAACTCCAGAACATGTGCAACAGGTCAGCTGTCTGCTCTAAACAATGTGGGCATTTAGGCGAATTCTTTGAGTCAAATTTATGAAGAGTAAGACGGGTATAGTAGGCATTATTAAATATCATCAGTTGTGTGAATAGTAATTTTTGGTCGGATACTGACTTTAGTGTTAGATTAAATGCTTCCAAAATCTTGCTGTCATCAACCAATATTAATTTTTCCCTCCAGTAATTCGATAAGAGAATGTGTTTATTATATTTCATCTCTTTTATCAGTTTATATGAGGTAGTTATATATTTTTGTCCTGTAACAGAGCTTCCCACAGATTACGACATATATTTAAGTCCTCTTCTTTAAGTTCAAAGTTATTGAAATAATTTATAGCCAGATCTTTTAGTTGTCTCATGATAATTAGATAAGAGATGAGAAGATTTTTCTCTTTTAAAATATCATGTACTGATACCCCAAGCAAGGGGTATAAATCCAGTATGATTAAATCCTTTATTAGAGGGAATTTCTGTAAGTCTATCAATTGATTCCCAATTACTAAATTTGGGTTCTTGTGGAGTGGTTGAAACACCATCATATACTTTAGTAGGTTTAATGAAGTAAAGAGATTTTGAATTGAAGTTACATAGCTTTTAACATGTTCCATTAAGTCATATTTACTGGGTGTTCCTCTATTCAGAAATGGTAGTGCTTTACAATTAATTCCCACTCTAGTTACATGTCTATAAGTTAGGACCAACCATTTGTGTGCCCATTTCAGACTGGCTCTATCAAAGTGAATCGCCCTTAAAATTCTGTTAGCATTAATTACCAAATAATAGGTTTCAAAATCCGGTAAGTCTAAACCTCCCCTATTCTTTGGAGCCATCAGTTTCTCATATGTTATCCTCATTTTCCTAGGTTCCCAAAGAAATCTCCCTAGTCCTATATGAAGCTGTTTAAAAATTTTCCTCGTGATTTTAAGTTGTGTAGCTCTAAGGATATATAGTATTATGGGAAGAACATTCATTTTGATAATTGCAGTTCTTGCCATTATTGGTAATTTCAATTTACTCCATCTTTTCAGGTCCAATGTTATCTGATCCCAAGTTGACTTTACATTGTTTATAAAAAAATTTCTATTATCAGTTGAAAATACAATACCCAGATATTTTGTTCTTTCTTCAGTCATTACCTGTCCTATCAGTGGTAACAATGAAAAGGGTGTAGGTGTCTTTAATGGGAATATTTTGGTTTTTTAAAAATTAAGTTTATAGTTAGAGATTTTCTCAAAGTCTTCTACTGCTTTTAATATTTTCTCGGTATCTGACACAGGTGTGGTACAGCATATATTTAAATCATCTGCGAAGGCAGCCATATTTATCTTCATACCATATAATAATGGGGGATTATAAAAAACATTTTGTTTAATGTGTAAAAATAATGGTTCCAAATAAAGATTAAATAAAATAGGAGATAGTGGGCACCCTTGTCGGGTACCATTTTTAATTTGTATTCTCTTAGAACATTCTTGATTGATAAATACATTTGTATATGCGTTATTATATATTTTCCTTAATGTTAAAATTAAATCCTGAGGTATATTAAAGTATGATAACATATCAAATAAGTATACCAAGTTAACTCTGTCAAATGCTTTCTGTGCATCAATTATAAGTGCATATATATTAAGATTTTTTATGTTTGGCATAGCAAATTCATGTGTGAAGCATTAGTGTATTATCCGTGGTCTGTCTCCCATCCATAAATCCCGCCTGTTCCTCTGATATTATTAAATTTATGACCCTCTTCAGCCTATTTGCCAGGATAGACGTCATCATTTTCATGTCTATATTCAAGAGGGAAATGGGTCTGTAATTATCTGGGTTTTAAGAATCACTTTTCTCTTTCGGTATCAGAATTGTCTTTGAGGCGTTAAAGTGGGGATCATTAATTTTGTTTTGCATTATATAGTTAAATGTCTGTGAAAGTATCCTACTCAGAATCTCACTAAAAGTTTTGTAAAATTCAGAGGTCAATCCGTCCGGCCCTGGTGCTTTATGAGGTTTCAGCTTCTTAATTATCTCTGTTACCTCTTCCGCTGAAATCGGTTTAATTAAATCCCTATGTGATTCATTATCAATACTCGGGAATGTAATCTTCTGTAAGAAATTTTTCCTAGCTTTATCTGGTAAAAGTGCCTGCTGGTCACCATATACCTGATTAAATATTGTTTCAAAGGTATTCATAATGTCTGCCTTATTAGTATATGTCCTATTATTATAATATATTTCTGAGATGAATAGTGTTGACTTCGTTTGATTAATAATGCGTGCTGGTGCTTTTGAGGGAGTCTGAATATGATTCGCGTATTTTACTAAATTTCTCTGTTCATAAAATGACAGTTTACTATTATGTAATAAAAATAGCTCTTTTTGACATTTTAATAAATCTGTTTCTGTTTGTTTATTGTAGTTCCTCATTAACTCCTGGTCTAATAACTTAATTTTGGTTTCCAACTCTAGTAGTTCTTTATTTTGCATTTTTTTATAGTAAGTAGCTTTCTGAAGAAAAATCCCTCTTATTTGGGCTTTAGTTGTAGCCTATTCTATATCAACGAGGTGTCTGTTTTTGAGGAGGTTATGAAGTAACTGTTTAAGTGTCTCTTTAACTTCTTTCAATATGTAATCTTTAGTCAGTAAATATGGATTTAAAGACCAATTGTATCCTCGAAATCTCCTATTACACATATTATTATTATTTAGTGTTAATGTTATCTTAGAGTGGTCTGATAATTGTCGTGCTTGGGTAGAAACACATGGGTCAGCAGATATCAATACTTCCGAGATCAAAAAGAAGTCAATTCTCGACCACATTTTATGGCAACTAGAGTAAAAAGTAAAATTCTCTGCTTTCATTTGTGTGTATGTATGTTTAAATGGGTCATATAGTTTGAAATCAGATTTAAGTTCCTTCAATGCTATCATTGCCTGTTTATTAAAAGCTTTAGATGAACCTAATTTATCCAACTTGGGATCTTGATACGAATTCCAATCACCTCCCATTAATATATAGCAGTTATTATATTGTTGTAAAATGGAGTAAATTGAAGCTATAAAATGATGCTGATTGGTGGAAGGGGCGTATATATTCATAAGTAATATGGGTTTATCATAAAACTTGGATATAAGAATCACCAAACACCACCGTCCCTCTTTATCTATTTTGACATCTAAGATTCTCTCTTGGTATCGGTTTTTAATTATAATTGCCACACCTGCACTGTCCGTTGTCCCTTCCACCGCCACTATCTTCCTAATCCATTTCTTATCCTTCAGTATATCCCACTGATCATTAGTAAAGTGAGTTTCTTGTAATAAAATAAAGTCTACTTTTGATTGGAAGAACAGATGTAAAAATAGCTTCTTTTTTTTCATGTTCTGGAGTCCCTTGACATTCCAAGAGTCTATTATCCACATATAAAGCTTTTCAAAAATGTACTTCTATTTCTAACATTAAGAGACAACCTTAGATTGAAGTATGTTAACATATCATAAATTATTTGGAAGCAAATCTGACATCCCATCCCTACCCAGTGCTTATCCACTATTCCTCTGGACCAGGATGTATATAGGTTTTTCACATTCCTTGAATTTCTCTGGTTATCTAAATTTCTAACTCTACAAAATAACACGAAAACCTCATGCAAAAAACCTACAACCACTACCTCTAAATCTACAAAGCTTAATCCAAACATTCCCTAATAAACACTGCTAACTAACTAACTACAGCTCTGGACATATTTTATATAGTCAAACACATTTACTAATTGTTCTGTGAGAATCCAGTTTAACTAATACCTCACATTATTGATATTCAGCAATAACATTAATACAGTTTGACTTCTTATCATATACAATATTATTTATTAATTATCAAAGAAAGCAAACAATTGTTTAACATTGCAAGACAATCCTAAGCCTATTTTTATTTAAGTGTTCTAACAGCTTTAGTTAGTTGTTTTCCTCCAAAGGTAAAAGGCTACTAAAACTTGGAAAATGTTATAAATAGTACTAAAACTGTAACTACACAAAGCATTTGGCTAAACAATTGTGTCCATATAAAATACATGTAAAGGTACTAAGGAAAAGAAAAAAAAAACTAAATGTATCACTTTAAACATTTCAGGTTCAGAGTCTTTAGTAACAGTTGTTATACTATCACCATCATGTTACCATATTGAGCAGAGCATACACATACATTGTTCTAACTAAAAATGAAAAAAAAACTGTCTAATAAAAGAAGAGAAAGAAACATCAGTACCCTATCCTACCACTATACAATGCAATATCCTTCTATTTTAATTAGAACATTCACAGTAGCATTTTCCCCTACCTGTACAGCTGTACCTATCCTTATAACACACTGAAGCCATTTACCCTCCAAATATGTCCAGGAAGCTTCGTTTTTCAGTCCAAATAGTTTCTTCTGCTTCTCTACAGTCCCTCCTGTTTAGTAAGCCTGTTTTCTTTATTTCGCGTTCGCGACGGGGGAACCAGTTCGCTGACGAACCTCCTGGATGCGCTACGTTAAAATCGGTCCCCCTGCAGCTTCCGAAGGACTTCCTGCTACTTCGTGCCTTGTTTATGATCGTTGAAGCCATAAATCCTCGGAAAAGTCTCGTGGACACGCTGGAACTTCGACATAAGCAGGTAAACAAGTGATTCCCAGGGCCTGGTGAAAAAAAAAGAATAAACAAAGGGTTATAAAGCCTCGGATCATCGTAGTTATGGAGTCCCAGTCTGTCTGATGCCGAAAGAAAATCTGGATGTTCTGATCAAACTTCCGAAGGTGGCAGTGACTTGAAAAGCTTCAGAAAGGTAGGTCTTGCTTCTTTTTTAGTGTTTACTGAGTATTTAGTACCATCCACTGTAAAAATTAAAGTATTGGGAAACTTCATTTGAAATCTCGTGTTTTTTTCAATCAAACACTTGCAGTATGGAGCTAGCATTTGCCTGGATTGTCTTATTTGTATTGGTAAGTCCTGTGCCATGGAAATTTTGTGATTTTGCCACATAATAAATCCACCATTCTTTTTAGTAGTTTGAAGTATTTTGCTTACATCTTGGTAATTCAATATTTTGGCATAAACTGGTCTAGGTGCATTTGAAGCAAATGATTCTCTGAGTGTTCTATGTGCTCTTTCTATAACAATCTGTTTAACACTGTCAGAGTCCTTAAACAGTATTTCAAGTATTTGTACTATGGTAGTATTAAGATCATTGTGTTGAATTGTTTCTGGGATTCTTCTAATAATTATATTGTTACGTCTGGATCTTGCTTCCAAGTCTAGAATTTTATTTTACATAGCTTGAATGTCTGCATCTTGAGAGTCTGTTTTTTTCGTAAGCATTATTATTTTATCCTCACATTCAGCTATTCTGGTTTCTGATTTATCCATCCTTTCCAAGATTTGATTACATGTGGCACTAAACATAAGCATTTGAGTTGATAAATCTTTTAAGGCTTCTTGAATAGGTAACAATGCTGATTTAATTTCCTCCATGCTGACCGGTTGATCTGGTTTGTTTGTTATTCCTGCTTTTGCAGACTCCTTTTGTGTAACTGTTTTCTGTCTTTTAAATATAGATTCTTTTTCCGGAGACTGCAATGCTGAAAGTTTAGTTTTAGTACTTGTGATTTCCATAGTTTTGTCTTCTTTTGACATTTTGAGACGCTGTAATCAGATTTATACCAGGAGTACAAATTCAGCTGAGAGATACATAAATCCTTTGTTTGATGCTCTGTTCAGAGTCAGGCTGACCATCAGTTCCAATCCTGTTGTCACAAAATATTTTTTCTTGATTTTTTCCTCTCAGAAGCAAAGATAAATCCTAGTACTTTAGTTATTGCTGCCAATTAGCGTAGTAAATCATGAGATATCTCCACAGGGTCGATTTTTAATTCTGATATCTGAAGAGCTGTAGGATTGCAGTGCTTAAAGAATGGTGGCCATCTTTGAATCCCACCATCTCAGTCTTAAGAAGAGTGAAGTCTGCTTTTGAGAAGTTTTTCACTGTAGTCTTTTGTGCTGGAGGTGGAGGTGGGATATGTATATCCATGGTGATTAGCTTGTGGTCAGATCTCACTAGTGAGGGGTATACTTCCGGTGTGGAGCATTTTGTCCCCATGTTTGTGATGATCCGGTCTAGTATATTATCTCCCCTAGTGGGAGAGGCGACTAGTTGTTCCAGTGCATTTGAATTTATGAATTCCAGGAACCTTTGGGCTAGGGAATTAGGGCTAGAATAATGTACCCAATCTATGTTTGGGTAGTTGAAGTCTCCCAGTATGATGGTATTTTGTGATACATTCATATCCTCCAATGTCTTCAGGACGGCTGAGTGGGGTTCTTGAGATTGGGAGGGGGTCTGCAACATGCTACTAGTTGTATAGCAGTTTTGCCTATGGTTAGTTGCACCTATATGGTCTCTGATGCTTTATGTGTTGCTACTAACCTGGAGGTGTGGGTGTCCTTTATGAATATGGACACTCCCCCTCCCTTTGTGGTTCGGCCTGGGTTTTGGGGCCGAAAAGCATGATACGAGGTATAGCCTGGTAGTGCTGGGGTGCTCTCTGGAGCCTTGAACCAGGTTTCAGTTACTGCACAGACGTCGATGTTCTCCATGCTGAGGAGTGCATCAAGTGCCTGCATCTTGAGATTTAGACTTGGGGCGTTGAGCAGCATTACCCTTAGTTTTTTTCCATTTTTGTTTTCTAAGGAGGTGGGTTTGTCTTTTGAGCCTTGCCTAAAATAGGCACTATGGGGGTGGCAAGAGCCTTAGCCAATATCCAGAAGCCCAGTGGTGACAGGTGTAAGCCATCCCTTGCGAAGCAGCGTGGCTTGTCCAACATATCATCCCAGCACACAGACATTGGATCCCCTTAGAATGACACCAGTACTTGAGCCAATTGTTAAAGCTGATCATCTTGTCTTTGTATTGTGGTATCATTCTTGGTGAGGGCAAGATGCTGCTCAGGGTCAGGGTCATACCAGCCTGGGCTACATAATCGGAGAGCTCCTCTATGTCTCTTTTCATGTAGTCCAGGGAGGTACGTCTCAGGTCATTCACACCAGCATGGACAATGACGGAGTCATATTTGTACTTGTTTTGGAGTGACCTGAGTGCGTGTGTTATGTGGCGGATCCTAGCTCCCGATAGACAGCTCACAGTCACCTTCTTCTTGTTCAGCCTGGTCAGTGGGACATCAGTGTGTCTGACTATGGAGTCACCTATTACTAGTGTATCAGGCAAGGTGTTTGGCCTTAAGGGCTGCGATTGGTCGACACACTGATTTATGTGTTTTGTTTTGAGGTGGTGGATTTTTGGATGCCTGCTTTGGGAGCCTCTGTTGTTTTGGTAAGTTTTTTATTAGAGCCTCCGAGTATGTCTTTGTGTTTTTATGTGTTTGGTTTGCAGTTGTGGTAGGTCTATGTGGGACTGGGATTGTTGTGTGTGTGGTTGCCATCTCCTCCTGTCTGGTCATGCCAGCCCTGAGTTGAGAGAGTTCAGCCTCCAGTTTGGCAATATAGTTGCATCTCTCACATGTATTTGTGTTTGTTGGAGGAGGAGAGGGTTATCTGTGTACATGAGACAATTGTAACATTGTCTCAAGATGCCCAGATTGACCAGCTGAACTGGAGACGACGCCAGTAATCTACCACTCGACATGCTAGAACAGTATAAGGGAGTGGTATACCTTTAAGGGAAGTGGGTATTCACAGGGGTGGTAAGTAGATGTAGTGCTTTACTTAGTACGAGAGTGCTTACTTAGTAGAGAAGTATTGAAAACAAGTGCTAGGCTTATAATACAGTGAGTAGTCTGGTTATACTAAGAGTAGAGCTTCCTTAAGGAAAAATTTGAAGAACAGACTTGGCGGAGCCAGAAAAAGTTTAACCTTGATTAACTGGCACTGCGCTATGCGCACGACCGCAGTGCAAACGCGGATTTTAAACAGTGAACAACAAAAGAGCTGGAAATGGTCCCAAACAACCAATTACTACAGCTTCTTGTGCTGAGTTCACTTCCCCCAAGGACAGGTAGGCTGCTCAAGGCTCCCCACTCCCACTGGTGAGCAAAGAAACTTCCTTCTATCCAAGTAAGGTAATTGACAACACAGGAACTACACCACAGCCCAGAATACAGCAATGCCTGTAAACTGGTCTAAACTAGTCGAGAAAGGCGGGAAAACAAGGATTATTTTTTTGTTTTTTTGGTAGAAACACACAGAAAATGCAGAAACAGTAATAAATTAGTTACACAGGCTAGCACACTTTAGTGGGCAGCCTTCACAGTTAAAGTAAACAAACAAACAAGCAAACTTTCGATCAAATTCGACTAAAATGTAACTTTAAGTGCAGATTTTAAAATAATGCAGCAATCAGTTAAAAAACAGTTCAGGCTAGTTCAAGGTAAGCTACAGAAGCTATTTCAAGTGAAAAAAAGCAAAGATACTTAAATCCAGAAGGTAGTCTCTTTTCTGAGTTTCCTGCTGCTAGGACCACTCTGTAAACCCACGTGGAGCTTGTCTGAGCAGTATAGCCAGAAAAAACACCCAGAGGCGGATTTTAAACAGTGAACTACAAAAGAGCTGGAAATGGTCCCAAACAACCAATTACTACAGCTTCTTGTGCTGAGGTCACTTCCCCCAAGGACAGGTAGGCTGCTCAAGGCTCCCCACTCCCACTGGTGAGCAAAGAAACTTCCTTCTATCCAAGTAAGGTAATGGACAACACAGGAACTACACCACAGCCCAGAATACAGCAATGCCTGTAAACTGGTCTAAACTAGTCGAGGAAGGCGGGAAAACAAGGATTATTTTTTGTTTGTTTTTTTGGTAGAAACACACAGAAAATGCAGAAACAGTGATACATTAGTTACACAGGCTAGCGCACTTTAGTGGGCAGCCTCCACAGTTAAATTAAACAAACAAGCAAACTTTCGATCAAATTCGACTAAAATGTAACTTTAAGTGCAGATTTTAAAATAATGCAGCAATCAGTTAAAAAACAGTTCAGGCTAGTTCAAGGTAAGCTACAGAAGCTATTTCAAGTGAAAAAAAAGCAAAGATACTTAAATCCAGAAGGTAGTCGCTTTTTTGAGTTCCCTGCTGCTAAGACCACTCTGTAAATTTGAGAGGTATAATGGCTAAATTGAAGTGAGTTTGTTTTCCAAAGCTCATATATATCCTTTAAATTCATTAGATTTACACAATTCATTAAGTGTTTGGCTGAAGATGTGATTCTCAGCCTTCTATCTTCAGTGGAATATTTGTCTGATAAATTACCAATAAAATCACCAGTCATTATGACTTCACCTTTCATGTAATAGGCTATAGTGTCTAGATAATTTTTTGCTTCTTTAGCTCCATTCGCTGGAATTGAATAATAGTTCATCAATGTATATAGTTTTGTGCTCCACTCAGTTATAAAAATTTGCAACATACCATTTTTGGCAACATAGATATCCTTTACTATAGGTATTACTGTGTGAGTTCTTCCATAAAATGAGGGTGCCACTTCGTTTAGCTCAAAAGCCAGTACCTGCCAAAACCAAATAATTCTTTAATGAAAGTTTATTTACATCTGTATTAAGTAAATGTGCTTCCTGTAGAAATATTATTTGATCTTTATGTAATTGCAAGTATTTGAACTTTACTGGATTATTCAATCCATTAATATTAATAGATATATACTTAAAATCATACATTTATATAAGAGAGAGAAAAACACAGGCACAATGAAATCACATTTATGTACAGAACTTACTGAATACTTTATATATAACAATATGTAATCTTCAGCTGTTGACAAAACTTTTATAACAAATAAAAAAAATACCTAATGATATAACCCTACAACATTCTACCAAGGAATAATATATTCCTAGTTTGTTAAATAAGACAAACTACCTCTCAAGCTCTCCATTGGACTAACAATGCTTAGCTCATGCTTCTGATTCATATTAATGTATCTCATATTTTTAGTATGCATCATCTTAAAAAAAGCCTGTCAGTGAGCTATTATGAGTAAAATAAGTTAAACAGGTGATCAGAATCTTTTTTATAAGTTGACCAAACTAAATACCTCTACAATCATCTTCTCTTGTACCTCACATTATTTCCCTAGTCTACTACAATAAGGAATGCAGTTGTTATTTTCATATTTATTAATTTACAGGTCAGATGATTTTATATTTTTTCTATTTTATTTACTATGTGTAAAGTTCCTCATAGGATCATAAGTCCAAAATTAATACCAAGCTACCTGACTTTGTGGGTCATTCCATACCCAGTCAATTACTCCATGTTAGAATCCAACCTTGCACCTTGTGCCTATAAGTTGAACACCTTACACACTGCGCCAACCTCCCCCCTTGCAATCATATTTATATTCTTTAAGTATATACATATTTACTTATTCTGATCTCTTGCTATTTCTGTTTGTATACTATGTCTTGTACTAGTATTATATTCCTAGATTTTATATTTTAGCTATAATTCTAGTGTAGAGTATCATATAATAGAACATTTAAATTTACCCTTATATATTTGATACTTTTAATCTAATACTCTTGTTAGAATCAGTACTACTTTTCCTTAAATGTTATGTCTAATAGCATCTAAACAAACATCTGAACACTCTTCTCTTTTAAGATTCAAACTTTCCATAATGAATTGTTCTGAGATATTAAGTTTTGTTATCATTAAAAAGAGACAGTAACAGAGAAAGAATCACAATCCTAATATTTTACCAGAAGTGTCATACTATAGGCTAGCATATAAACTATCCTTTTGGTATACTGCAAACATTCAGAACTATTAAATAACTAACAGTAGTTTAGAATGCAGTTCACTATCTTTTGTTTATTATCTAACTTGTATTTATTGACATTTTAGCATATGATTCAATATATTATGATTATTTAATTTTAGAGAGGAAGAAGTAACAATAATTAGAATTTTCAGAACTCCGGCAGCATGACAAAAATGCTCATGACACTAATTAAGTTGCGTGAAGCTGGTTCTCATGACAAGGGCTTGCAAATGAACTGTTTATCAGCTGCAACTCTTACAAAAACATTCATGAGTGAACCCAGGTAACCTCTACTTTATACATCCATCGCTCAAACTCTCCAAATCACTAAAAAACAAACAAAAAAAAAATTCAAAGTATGTTAACCACTGAAAGCTATTGTATTTAAAGAAATAACATTTAATGATTCAGTAAGCACTATTTGTATGAAATGTTTAATATATAAAGCAGACTGTCATTTTTTTAAAGGAAAGATAGCATATAAACTTACATTAAAAGAATGAGTTATGTGTGATCTGGATTTAACCGGTAAAAATAAAAATGTTACTCTAATTATTTGATAACATTCCAATAATAATGTTTATATATATGTAAGAAACGTGTTCCTATTAGAACAGCAAAAACACATTTTGTTGAATACATTTTCGTCGACACATGTAGGGCGAACAGGCAAAACAGCGAAGCAGTTGTTCAGTGAATTCTTTCCCTGGGAAAGCAGTCGCTTGACCGCTTCATTGCTTTACCTGTTCTGAAGTGTAGTGTGGTCCCTTGTCTGGTATAGCTCCCGAGCGTGATTGCGCAACAGTTACTAACCTTAGGGTTAGGGTGCGGGTTAAGGTAAGTGCATATGTATGAAAGTGTTTACTGTGTTTTATTTTGCATTAGATGTATGGTTGAGTTACGTGTGTATGTGCTTTCAGCTGTTAACCTTTGTTTTGGGGGGTAGGATTAGGGTTAAGGTAAGTGTGTATATGTTTGGAACTGTTTATGTAAATGTGTGAGAGTTACTGACCTTAGCGTTAGGCTGCGGGTTAAGGTAAGTGCATATGTTTTAAAATGTTTACTTTTTTTTTTTTTTCATTACATTATGGTTGGGTTACATGCATATGTGTATTTAGTTGTTTACTGTTTTTTTGGGGGGTATAATTATTGTTAGGTTATGTGTGTATGTGTTTGGAAGTGCTTAATGTTTTTTTTTTGGGGGGTTGGAACAGCGATTTCTTTCCCTAGGAAAGAAATTGCTGTTCTGTGGTTTTGACATTTTCAACATTCGCTGAATATGTGTCAATGAAACACCGTTCGCTGTTTTCAGCGTTGGATGTTTTAATATGAACCTGTAAGAAACTATAGTTTTAAAATGTTGTTTATAAAACAGCATAACTTTCCTGGGTGCTATTGTATGTAAAGTATATTATCAGTAGCAAACATTCAGAACTATGTAATAATCAACAGTGGTTTACAATGCAATTCACTGTCATTGCTTACTATCTAACTTATATTCATTAACATCTTAGCATATGATGGAAAATATTATGATTGTTTACTTTTAGGCAGGAAGGAGTAACCTGGACAGTTCTTAGAATTTTCAGTACTACCACAGCATCACAAATGTGCGTTTCAAGCTGGTTTTCATGATAAGGGCTTTAAAATGAACATTCCATCAATTACAATTCACACAAAAATGCCCTCAAGTGAATTGAAGCCACCTACAGACCACACATCAATTCCTCAAACCCCTCAAAACCAACAAAAAAAAAACACGAAAAAAAAATCTCAAAGTATCCCAACCACTATAAAGCCATTGCATTCAAAGAAATAACATTTTAATGATTCAGCAAGCACTATTTGTATGAGATGACTAATATAAAGCATGTTGTCATTTTTTAAAGTAGACATATTACATAAACATGCTTTAATAGAATGATTAGTATGTGTGATCCAGGTTTAACTTGTAAAAGTGTGAACATTACTCTATTTGATTTCATTCCAATAGTAACTTTTGTATATGTAAAAAGCTATATTTTTATACTTTGTTTATAATATAGCATGTCTTTCCTGGGTGCTATTGCATGTCAAGTATGCTATCAATAGGATACTACTAGGCAATTTTAAGAACCCAGAATATAATTTAGCATACATCTTTTGTGTCATTTGTTGCATCTTGTCCTATATTTAATAGTACATTACTTATCAATGCCAAGATATCAGAAAGTGTGCCACTTAACATAAGTTTCATCATAATAATGAGTAACTTTTAATAAAATGAAAAGTTTAACCTTTTAAACGCTAAATGATAATGAGTGGCTTTAATTTCATAGATAGCTAAAATAATCAAATTCTAACATTTTAAAAAGGGAACTATGTTTGAAGTAGGGAAATAAATAAATAAATGATTTACCTTGTAAAAAGTAATATTCAGCACATGTATGTAAGTTTTCAAGCATGTCTTTAAATTAAAAAGAATTCATAACAATGAAATACACTAATTTTCATTGTTCCTTCAGTTTTTTTTTTTACTATTTTTGTCTTTTATTAACCAACCATCTCTTGTTGCATTTCTCTTCAAAGAAGTTGATAGATTCCAGTCCATTTATGAAAGGTGAATCCTTATTTTTGCGGGAAACAATTTGTGCTTTAATATTGTTTTTCTTTAAGCTTTTAACAAGTGGCACACATGCTTTTGTCTTACATTGCTAATGTTGAATAGTCATTGTCAAATCTTATGGTATTTTCTTTAATTTTAATGGGATAATTAGTCCATGCAGCTTTTAAGACTAAATCCTTATCATAACTTGAGAAAAAACATATGCTCACTGACTCGGGTGAAGGTTTTTTATTTTGTTTTTTGCTTTTTTAAGATGAGTTAGAAAGTGATCTATGTGCCCTTTCAGTGCCAAAGGAAAAGATTCAGGCAGGGTCAAAGTTTTAGGCAGCCAGGTATTAATGAATTAAATCATACTATCTCCCTTTTCTTTTTCAGGAATCCTATAAATCCCAATGTTATCACTTCTAAATCTGTTCTCTAAGTCTTCTATTTTATCCCGGAATAAGTGTTTTTGTTTCAGAAGAAATTCAGTGTTGTTCTCATTTTCAAGTAATCTTCCATCAAAACCAGACATTGCTTCTTCTAGACTTGAGATTTGCAATGCTTGTTGTTTAAGAGATTCACTCAGCAGTTCAACTTGTTTTTTACATTCATCTTTTAAATTGTGCATTTTTCCTTTTTAATTTATCTATATTTACTGATGTTACTTAGTATAACCTGCATGTCTTTTTTCATAGCACTGTCCTGTACAGTAGCTCATTCTGAGACAATAAATTCTTTCTAGTTTTCTTGACAGGAAAAGAAATTAAAAACGTTTCAAACTTGCTATATTTGTAGGAAATCAGCAGATGTTCAATTAAAAATCCATCAAGTTTTGAAATATTTTATTTCAGTTTTTTTAGTAAAATTCATTTCAGAGATGTTAAAATGAAGCAGAACTAAAAAAACAATGCTGTTTACTGCTCACCATCTCTGCCACAGCCCAGTTCACCATTTTCAAATAAGTTCAGTTCCTGTAGCAAATAAACACAAAAACAAAAGAACTCTGGAACGGTGCTGTTATGTATCCAAAAATTTTAATAAAACTCTGCCATAAAAAACATACAAACTTCTGAGAGGTAAGCGCTTTCGGGTGTTAACCCTTCATCAGACAAAGGTAAAATGGTGCAGAACACAACTTAAATAAGAACACAGCCAATGAACAATTAGTGAAATCAAGTCAGTAAAAAAACCTGCCTATTTTTTAAGGTGGGTTTAATAGGAACAACATCATTGAGCCCTGGATTCCTATGTGCCATAAACTCTAGGATCTTCCTTGACTCTATCTGTTCTGTGTAGTGTTTTATATCACCTCCCCTCTTGTTAAGCCTTACATTGACTATGGCCCTAAAAGTAAAACAATGTGTAGGATGTTCACTAATATGTCTGAACAAAGCATTATGTATATCCTTGTTTCTTATACTAGAAAGATGTTGCAATATTCTAACTTTGAACATATTATTCGTCTTGCCCACGTAAAAACATGGGCAGGACTTACAATTAGCCAGGTACACTATATCCTTAGTTCTGCAAGTGGCTTTAGCTTTCAACATATAGGTCCTATTAGTAACAGGATGTATAAAAGAGACATCTTGAGAAATATAAGGGCAGGCCTTGCATCTACCACAAGGCTTGCTGCCTACAGATAAAGCAGGGGTATGAGATAAACTAACATGTTCCCCACATAGAATGTCTTTTAAACTCTTATTCTTCCTATATCCAAATACTGGAGTCGGCCCTACTATGTTGTTGATTCTATCATCACTAGTAAGGATGTTCCAGTTGTCCCTTATAATTCCAGTGATATCTTTTATATCACTACTATAAGTGAACATAACCTTAAATCTAGTGTCCTGTTTCATTTCTCTTGAAGGTATAGCTAAGTCCCTAGCAGGCCTAGATAACCAGGGCTTATATTTATGACCCCTTTTATCTCTATGCTTCTCTATAACATCTTTGACCATGGTTTCATTATACCCCCTCTACAAAAAGACCCTTCAAACTCTCCAATTCATTGTTGAAACAAATATCATCCGTGCAGTTCCTAGATAACCTGGCTAGCTGTCCTTGTACTATGTTGGGAAAAGTGTATTGTGGATGCATACTATCAAAAGTTAAAAATGTATTTTTCCAACACCCCTTCCTATATAGACTGGTAGAAAAACCTTGTAAAGTCTGTGCTATTGTGACATCTAAGAAGTCTATCTCAGTATAAGATGTTACTTCCGTAAACTTAAAGAAATCTGTTGTGGAGTGTAGAAAATCAATAAATAATTTAAGGGAGATGGTATCACCCTTCCACAAAATAAAAACATCATCCACAAAGCGTTTATAAAAGCCAATATATGGCTTCCATTCTCTATTGTTAAAAATGTACAAATTCTCCCAATAGGCTAGTACCAGGTTAGCATAGGTGTTCGCACAGGGTGTGCCCATGGCTACACCCTGTGCTTGCCTATATGTCTGTTCTAGACCCAAAAATACATTATTTTCCAAAACTAACCTAAGTATAGTTGTAACCTGTTTGATATAATGATCTAGGGCTCCAGTTTCTCTCAACAATGGATCAATAGCCATTATGCCATAATCATTGTGTATAACCGTGAAAAGGCTCTGTACGTCCAATGTAACCATGAGATAATGTGAATCATGAGGGGCCCTAACTAACCCTCCAAGTGCCTTCAAAAAATCTCCTGTGTCTGTTAATATGTTTTCCATTTTATTAACATATGGCCTAAGTGTGGTTTCTAACCATATAGAGGCATTTTCTGTGACCCATTTTCTACCTGATACTATGGGTCGTATCGGGGGGTCTGTCAAAGATTTATGTATCTTAGGCAGGCCTTTGAAGAGTGGTATAACAACCCCTTTCATTCTAAGAAAATTGTATAACTCTTCACTTATGACCATGTCATCCAAGAGTTCTTCCAAGGTCTTGTGGACTTTCTCTATCATATGTTTCACCATTAAAGGGTTCATTAATCTATAGGTGTGTGTGTCAGATAGTAACTGGCTTAGTTTGTTGTGATATACCAATGTATCCATCACAACTATGGCCCCTCCTTTATCAGCCATCTTAATGGTAATATCTGTATTATCACATAAATTTTGGAGGGCTTGTCTCTGTAATGCAGTTAAATTATAATATTTCTGAGTACTACTATTATGAAAGTATGCCATAAGGTCCCTTTCACAGGCATTAATAAACAGTTGTAAAGATGGTGTCAATGGAGGAACAAACGTGCTAGGCTGTCTAAGTGTGGAACTACTATTAACAACACTGCCAAACATATTTCTAAGAGCCACTCCCCTGCAAAAAAGTATGAGATCCATGACTACATCTTGATAATTGCAAGTCCTGCTCGGGGCAAATGACAAACCCTTATTCAACACATATAACTCCTCAGCATTCAAAACATATGAGGACAAATTATATACAATGTTATCATTGTCGCAGTTACCACAAGTAGTCACTCTAATGTTCTCCGCTTCTTGCGCGGGTCTCTGCCTTCGCTTAAGGAGCGTTTCCACGCCCCTGTCTTCTTTTTCACAGGTACTGGTAGAGTTTCCAAAAAATGTCGTTCTGCCGAAGGAATCTTGGGCCGTGCGCCCAAGCGTTCATCATTCACTGTTGTCGTGTTTGCAGAATCCACTGCGAATGGTGTCTCCGACGTAGTGGCATTATCCACCTGATGGGAAGCCATAGATGCATTCATGTCTCTAACATCAAGGGACTGAACAATTGCTACTGCATTCTCGGAAATGTGTACTGCGTCAGCTGCAGAAATCACGTGACCACGTGATTCAGACGTAGTTACATGCAAGCAAGTGGAGTTCGATGCCTCTAGATGTTCCGTATTACCATTAGAGTTATCAGGAATACTAGAAGCTGTAGCAAAGGTTCTGTATGGCTGTTTGCTGGTGGTGACATTTCTGTTGGGCAAATCCCCCCTGGTTCTAGCCCAAACAAAAATCTCTCCATTGGAGAAATCAGTATAGTCTCTAGTAAGTTTGTTCATCTTGGTTGTTTTTAGTTTATTATCGCTAACAAACTCACAGAGGTCACAGAAAATGCCTCTATATGGTTAGAAACCACACTTAGGCCATATGTTAATAAAATGGAAAACATATTAACAGACACAGGAGATTTTTTGAAGGCACTTGGAGGGTTAGTTAGGGCCCCTCATGATTCACATTATCTCATGGTTACATTGGACGTACAGAGCCTTTTCACGGTTATACACAATGATTATGGCATAATGGCTATTGATACATTGTTGAGAGAAAATGGAGTCCTAGATCATTATATCAAACAGGTTACAACTATACTTAGGTTAGTTTTGGAAAATAATGTATTTTTGGGTCTAGAACAGACATATAGGCAAGCACAGGGTGTAGCCATGGGCACACCCTGTGCGAACACCTATGCTAACCTGGTACTAGCCTATTGGGAGAATTTGTACATTTTAACAATAGAGAATGGAAGCCATATATTGGCTTTTATAAACGCTTTGTGGATGATGTTTTTATTTTGTGGAAGGGTGATACCATCTCCCTTAAATTATTTATTGATTTTCTACACTCCACAACAGATTTCTTTAGGTTTACGGAAGTAACATCTTATACTGAGATAGACTTCTTAGATGTCACAATAGCACAGACTTTACAAGGTTTTTCTACCAGTCTATATAGGAAGGGGTGTTGGAAAAATACATTTTTAACTTTTGATAGTATGCATCCACGATACACTTTTCCCAACATAGTACAAGGACAGCTAGCTAGGTTATCTAGGAACTGCACGGATGATATTTGTTTCAACAATGAATTGGAGAGTTTGAAGGGTCTTTTTGTAGAGAGGGGGTATAATGAAACCATGGTCAAAGATGTTATAGAGAAGCATAGAGATAAAAGGGGTCATAAATATAAGCCCTGGTTATCTAGGCCTGCTAGGGACTTAGCTATACCTTCAAGAGAAATGAAACAGGACGCTAGATTTAATGTTATGTTCACTTATAGTAGTGATATAAAAGATATCACTGGAATTATAAGGGACAATTGCAACATCCTTACTAGTGATGATAGAATCAACACCATAGTAGGGCCGACTCCAGTATTTGGATATAGGAAGAATAAGAGTTTAAAAGACATTCTATGTGGGGAACATGTTAGTTTATCTCATACCCCTGCTTTATCTGTAGGCAGCAAGCCTTGTGGTAGATGCAAGGCCTGCCCTTATATTTCTCAAGATGTCTCTTTTATACATCCTGTTACTAATAGGACCTATATGTTGAAAGCTAAAGCCACTTGCAGGACTAAGGATATAGTGTATCTGGCTAATTGTAAGTCCTGCCCATGTTTTTACGTGGGCAAGACGAATAATATGTTCAAAGTTAGAATATTGCAACATCTTTCTAGTATAAGAAACAAGGATACACATAATGCTTTGTTCAGACATATTAGTGAACATCCTACACATTGTTTTACTTTTAGGGCCATAGTCAATGTAAGGCTTAACAAGAGGGGAGGTGATATAAAACACTACACAGAACAGATAGAGTCAAGGAAGATCCTAGAGTTTATGGCACATAGGAATCCAGGGCTCAATGATGTTGTTCCTATTAAACCCACCTTAAAAAATAGGCGGGTTTTTTACTGATTTGATTTCACTAATTGTTCATTGGCTGTGTTCTTATTTAAGTTGGGTTCTGCACCATTTTACCTTTGTCTGATGAAGGGTTAACACCCGAAAGCGCTTACCTCTCAGAAGTTTGTATGTTTTTTATGGCAGAGTTTTATTAAAATTTTTGGATACATAACAGCACCGTTCCAGAGTTCTTTTGTTTTTGTGGCTTCTCAATCGTTGTTCTCTGGTTGGGGTATCAGCACCAAGCATTTGTTTTTTGGATTTCCTGTAGCAAATGTGTGTATGTAGTGTATTCAAGATTTTATTTTAAAAAATGGTTTATTTTTGACAGGATTTGCAGTTCACACAGCTAGCACACCACTGCCTCAAATACACATGCTTAAGTTACAAGGTTACATGGTAGCTCAGTCAGATGAATTAGAAGCCATGCTGTATGCTATCAGGCAGTATGGAAAAGACAGTTAAGTACTATCAGTGACAGCTCTTATGTTGTAACAGTCGTTACTATTGATCTGAGCATTTAGGCTAAAAGAAGGTCTCTTGACAGTCAAGATAAACAGCTGCAGCATGCACAGGAGTTCAAAAAAGTTATATGACATAAATAGAAGAATTTGAACATGTAGGCTGTATGCAGTGTCAAAGCGCACCAAGCAATAGGCATAAATCTGCATTTTTACAGCAATGATGTAGCAGACACAGCTGCCAAGAAAACAGCAAAATTCATTTGTATGAAAAGCAGTCTGAGAAAAACAAAGTAGAGGTATTACATTACAGATGTAGTTCAGCAGGTGAAAATGATCTAATGACTGTTCAGAAAATGCAAGGATACACTGAAGAATTACTACACTGTCAGGTTACCACATTAGTTCCAGGAGTAAAAATGCATATATTTGAAACACAACAGGGAGTACCTTTGCCTTGTATACAAAAAATTTAGCAAAACAGTTGATCAAATTCAGCCAGAAGCTTATAGGACATTTAGGATTTCAGAAACTATGGCCAATAATAAAACATTACTTTAGAAGATGCTTTGTAGGCTGTGTAAAGAATTACAAGAGGAATGCATAATATGATTGCAAACAAATCTTATATTAAAAAAACCTCAGTTACACAGATTGCCAGTTTCATAAGGAGCATAGTACAGTATACAGAAAGATTTTGTAGGACTCTTACATCCTACAAAGGGATAATATTGGTATTAGCTGGTAGTGATAGATACATTCTTGAAGTGGGTAGAAGCAATTCCTACAATGAATATGACAGCAAAAACTACAGAATTTACATTTTGGAAGTATATTTCTTTACATTAAGAATGGCCTCAGATCATTAAATCTGATAATGGTCGATGGTTCACTAGTCAGGTTATAAAATAAGTTTGTAATCTGCTAGAGATACAGCAGAGGTTTTATGTTCCATACTATTCAGACTAACAGCATTGTAGAAATAATGAGCAGGACTATAAAGGAAAGACCAACATAAGCTTGCAGAGATATGAGGTCTAACTAGATTATGCATTTAGCAGCTATTTTGATAAGAATAAGGACATTTGCAAATGTAGTCAGAAATTTCACAATTTGAGTTAATGACAGGGAGAAAAACTCCAATACTCTTTGTATTTGATGCAGGGGTGGGGTTAAAACTTTCCCGATTCATTATAGCACATCACCAGTCTTGGGTACAGACTTTGCAGCAGTGTATTAATGATCTGAATTTATTCCATGCAAGAAAAATCTATTGAATTCCTAATGATGCAGCTGAAATAGTTCAGTTAAAGCCAGGTCAACAGGTCATGTAGAAAAAGTTTGTGTTTAGTGGATGTTTTGCTTCAACTGGGAGGAACCATATACTGTGGCCAGACATATATGACCTCTAGTTTATCAAATCGAGACAAGCGACAAAAATCATTGAGACAAAAAGTGCAAAATAGTGCATTTACGTCTGTGTAGTAAAACTGCAGATGTCACTGAACAGAACTGATACTGGTTATTATGCACTTGTTGATGTTACTTGGACTCTAGTGATATACAAGAAGAACCAGATTATAATACAGACAGTTCAGAATTAATATCTTTTTTAGCAGTTATACTAAATAGAATTCAGAGACAGATTTGTTAAAGAATTCAGAAGGTGAAATTGCAAGTGAGCATCAACAGGAAAACAAAGACATTACAGAACAGCAAGAATATGCAATTGAATATATCAAGCAGCTTTGCATTCAGGGAGAAGGGGAGGCCTGGAAAGTTAATTGTATCAGGGCACATCAAATAACATCTGGACATTACGCTGGCTTTTCTAGTACCTTAGCAGTGATTCTGACAACACAGAGTAAGGCTTACCCTATTACATTTTTTTTATTTTTTTTATCATCTTGTTAATCCCATATCATGCAACTGCTGTGTTTAACTACTCCATTACCATAACTACAGAATCACCAACAGAAAGCCTAAAATAAAGAGTGCATTTATAAACTAATATATTATTCAGACAGTAGAGCTACAATTTTTTGTTTTTTCAGTTTTTCTCTAGAGATAGTACCATATTAATTGTGTAAGCATAATGGCACATTATATGAATGGAATGTAGTTAACGTTACAGATTATTCAGTACATTTACCTAAGGGGGTATATTCAGTACAACTAGAACAAATATGTAATACAGATGCAGGTGATTAGTCATGCAAAATAGTGACATTACAGCATGAAGTATTCCAGGCTAAAGTTCAAATTCAAGTGATGCCTCCATATCATAAATAGCAAAAGGGGTAATAATGAAATATGAGGATTGTTTTCCACATTGTAATACATTTACCAAGCTTCAATTAACTTATTGCATATACTTTTAATCGATTGCAATGCTGGATTTGTGCTCATGTGCCACTATCAGGAAAAGGTATTCTTCTAGTGTGAGTCAGTTAGTTTTCAAGATATAGCATTCATAATTGGCAGACTGTACAATGAAAATGGAATTACAGTAAATGAAACTAGTTATTACTGAGACACACAATATTTATATTTGTGGGCAATGGAAAAAGGTTGTATTTATTATAAAATGAAATATTGTGGTATAATAAGTTACACTGATCTGTGATACAGAAGATATACATTCTGCTTAGTATAATTTCACTCATATAGCAGGCCAAGCTGTAGAGGGTAAATATACAAGGTTATCAGTCTATACACTAACTAGAAATCCTGAGCATATGTCCATGCAGCTTCAAAGTTGAACACACTATAAACTGAAAGCTCATGAAGTGTTCAACCGGGAAAGAATATTCTCAATTCCAGCCCCAGAGTAATAATAATTTGACCAGTGAATCTACTGAAGTTAAAACCAAATGTATTATATACAAAAATCTTATATAAAACTATTGGCTAAGCACTTTCATCCTTTAGCATTACAATGGACTTCATCAGAACCATATTCCCAACTTTCATCTCTCTTAAATACAATTTATAATTGTCAATTTAGGATTAAATTAAATTGAATAAAGTAATTTAAATGTAGAGCTCCATAATAGAAGTTTAATTTGTATAAGCAGAACTTCCAAGATACCAACAGTAAGTGCCATTACTTTAAGCATAAATGTTCTTAATATGACAAAAACTCTAATCCTAGAGTAAATGTGTTCAGGAAGGTAAAAGTATAAAGACCTTAATGTTCAAAAACTAAGAACCTAAAGTTCACATTACAAATGTATAAAACAGTTGAATGTGCCTAAGTGACTGTTAAAAAATGCATTCTTTTTTACAAATCCTACTGAAATGTAAAAAAATATATATATGTTAAAAATATATGTATATATTGTAGTCAAACATCCAATTAAAACATCCAAAAATAGTAAGAAGTCATACCACAGGATTTAATAAACTGCGTGTAGACACCATTTAGAGCCCACATGGAATGTATCCTTGTAAACAGCAATGGTTCCCCCTCGGCAGTGCTCCATGCATATTAATGATCGCATGCTGCCAAGGGAAAGCATAGGAACAGGGATATTGAATAAGTGTAGGGAGATGTGTAAAGGCTACCAGTGGATGTGGATGCCTGGTCAGATGTTATGTACATGGTGCAGTGCCCTGTAATGCATCCCACCACTGTTGAAATGATGTGAAATGCTGTGAATTGTGTTAAATGTGTAATATATAAGTTATATGGTTTTATTTATTTATTTATTTATTTATTTATTTTTCATTATTTTCTGCATGTTTGTGCAGTGCAGTATGGAGGGCAGCAATTGCAAACCTTTCTTACATATAGACTGCTGACGCCTACTACATATGTAAAAATAGAAACTGGATGTAATCAATTATCATAATTAATTATTTTATTTTTCCGTTGTCATTTTTTTTTTCTTGCTGAGCACCTCTTATACATATATAGCTCACACCTGCCAGACATCTAAAAATAGAAACCGGATGTAATGAATTATTTATTTATAGGTTTGTTTACGCATGTTTGAGTGGGTGGTGTGGTGCTCAGCAATGTTAACAGGTAGTGAAGTACTATATGTGAAGGCATACCAGTTTTCATAATGTCCAAGTAACTAAATGGATAAAGTTGCAGCCTTGTGTGTAGTAGGTCCTGGGTTCAAGTCCTTAGCAGGTAGAACATGTTTGTAATGTAATGTAAAATTTTTGTTTAATTTAATAACAAAATTCTGAAATATGGCACTGCTGTGCTCTGCTAAGCTTTGCTCAACCATGCTAAGCACTGCATAAACATGCTAATGGCTACCAATGTTTTTGTGGTGCTAAGCTTCACTAAAACCATGGTTGTGTGAGTTTTTGTGCTGCTCAGCTATGCTTAGCTGTTTTGCTGCTTTTTTGAATGTTGCTCAATGAAATGAAAAGGGTGGAAAATTGCTATATTATGTGCAATAGGCAGGAATTCTGCACCATTCATTGGAGTTCAATCATCTGTTGATATGACAGATGGTGCTGGTGAAGATGCACCCTTTTGGGCACAAAAGTGTAGTATTTAGGGTCCAGGGTCATGGTTGGGCTCTTGGTAAAAATACATAAAACTAGGTTGCTGAAGTGTGGTTTTCAAAGCTTGGAGTGTAAGAAGGAGGCCTAGGACTGTTTGGCCAGGCAACTCACCAGTGTTATTGTCCCCTGCAGTGGTGAGCAGTGGCATCACCATTATGGCGACCCGAAATGGGAAAGAGGGAAACCTTGGACACCTGGGTCCAGGAAGCTTGAGATGGGAATGCCCCACACATATGTAAGTAATTTTCCTTCTGTTTTACTAATATGCAAGCTGATTGTCTACAAAACTGGTATGCATAATGGTGTGCTTCTCTCCCAACAGGTATAGCTGAGAGGGCTTGCAATGTTGAGACCCATGCTGGGCACCTGGCTAGGTTTTGCTGTGAGTTTGGTAAGTATGGATGTATTATGCTCACTGTAGTGCAATAAGCAAGAAAAACTAAAGCATTTACTGCAATAAAGTATACACAAGAAAAATGATAGTGCACTAAATAGGCACGTACAACTGTAGTGCAATAAATGGGCAATTAGAGCTGTAGTGAAATAAATAAACAATAATAACTGTAGTGCAATAAACAATAAACAATACCAATAACTGTAATAAAAATGGTGTACAGCAGGACTGTGTTGTCATAACCATTGCAGTAGAGCTGTATGCATTGATTGTCTATGGTAAGGTTGCTGCAGTCAACTGTTACACTGCAATAGCTGTAGAATGCAAAGCTAATGGCATTCAAACTGTATGGCTTAACTCATAGTACTGTCCAAGGCTGTCTCCAGGCCAATATCGGTCACATAATGATCTCTGTTCCTCCTACTTCTGGTAATAAAGGTATATGGCTGAGGTAGACAACTTCATGGGCAAATATTGTGTGTGGACTTCACAGATATTTTAAGCAATACCAATAAAAACTGTTTACCAGCATTGTTGATTCTGAAATAAAGATGTATTAATATATGCAGTATGGTTGTATTACATGCATGTGTGTTCTACAGTCACTGCAGTCAATTATAACACTGTTATAGTTCTAGAATGCAATAAGAATCTACTGTTACCTAAAATGTTATTCACTGGCCAAGCTCTAATAATTCTCCCACCTGTATAAATTAAACAGAAAATTAATAACGTATTACTCAACTTCCTTTGGTATCCCCTCCCTCCAAAAAACAATAATTTCTCTTCTCTGGCACACCACAAACTGGGATGAAGGAGGTATAGTGTTTCCAAATATTGATTTTTATTTAAAATCCTCATTTATTAACATAGTGTTGCTTTGGAATAATACTTCTTATACATCATACTGGAAATCAATACATAAAACCTTACTTCTAAATAGTAATAGGACATTTATTGAACCATATACTCAAATACATATAAACATCTTTATACGGATTCTAAAAAGTGAAAGGTCAAAATTTGTTCTCACACCTCTTATAAACCAAATATTGCAGCTGTTTAAAAAGCATATGTTTTCTAATCAATTAATTTAGAATTTATTAATAATTATGTTTACTATTGCTTACACAAATGAATGCTTGATATCTTTTGATACTCAGAAAGTGTTAAAATTTAAGAAGGGTGACCTATTATATTGGAATCAATTTCTCTCAGCTAATAAAATAAGTTCTGCAGACTATTTGATCAGCAGATATAGTTTGCAAAAGTACAACTGGCTGGACATCCAAACTTGTATGGATTTTATACATACTAAGCTTGTATCCTCATTAGAGGCATACAATAAAAGTAACTTAGAAATCTTGGATTTTATCACATCACTTATTAATAACTCACCCAAAAACACTTCATACATATCTATTATTTATAAAATTCTGAGAAATGATTTTAACAAAACAAATATTTCTTTTTGGAATTATTCAACTGAAGTTAATTGACAAATATTCTCAGAAAAAAAGATAAAAAAAAAAAAAAACTTTTACAGTCTGTGAAGGAATCCACATCTTCCCTGTTCTGGCATGTATACACATAAACATTTTTACATAGATGTTTTTCACCCCACATAGACTAGCAATAATGTACATGAAAGATGAAATGAAATACTGGAGATGTGGACACCCTGATGCTGATTGGATACATATGGTTGTTAATTCCAAAATAATTTCTCCATTTTGGTTAGACTTTAAATATCTTTGTAAAGCTGTATGAAATGACAACTGTATAATTTCTGATTTCCTTATCCTTTTCAATGTTCCTGTTCCTGAAGTCATTCCTAAAAACCAAACATTTTTACTATGGTCTATTTTCTCTGTAGCCAGGAAAGTTACTACTAAAAATAGGAAATCCCAATCTACTCCTGTCTTTAAAGGGAGAGTGTCAAAGATACAGCTTTCAGAACACTATTAGTTTTTTTGCACTAATGCATAGGTTTAGTTGTATACATTTGTCCCATCGTACTTTGCCTGCATTTTTCTGTTCTATTTTTGTGTAAATACATTACTTATGCTTCTGGAGCATCCTGCTCTCTGTTTTTGCCAGGTTGTACCACCCACACTATGATGTCATCATACACACCCCTTCCCTGCTCTCAATCATTTAAATATAACCCTGCTGCAGTTTTCCATCATTGTTTTTACTCCCAGTGGATAATAGTGACAATGCTGCTTTGGTTCCTATCAACTTAGCCTGCAAAAAATATTTTCCAAATTTAAGTACTTTAAAATTATATTATATTGCTTACTTGCTGCAATGCAATAGAAACAAAAGCATCGCCGATGGGTAGGAGTGCTTTACATCTGAAGTGTTGCATATGGTGATTTAACTCTAGCAAGCCGTTTAGTGCTTATTGTATTATTAATAAGCAGCTTGCTACAGTTTAACTGGAGACAGATTTTCTGTCAACTTTACCTTCTTCTGAACGATGTGGCACAGTAAGTTGTTTTGCAGCCAGCGGATTATTCTATACTCAGTTGCCCAAAAGATGAGAAATGTCCAAACAGGATGCTCTGAGTAAGTGTTAGGTGCACACAGTGTCAGAATAGGGAATGTACTGCGGTTTCAGTATACTGTCATTTTACAGATTTTTTTTTTGGCTGGTTGAGTATGAAGGAAAGGTGGTAGTTGGTCATTAAATCTGAAGTGTTGGGACTTGGGAGTGCAGTACAAGCATATCAGCATTCAGCCAATCTCTCTCTCTCTCTCTCCCTCTGTGGTCCCTTGAATACTTTTTAACTTTGGCTTTTAATGAGAGCTTATTATTAAGAGGCATAGCAAGGTGGATTAATCCTCCTTAGTCTTAGCTTGTGAACTACTGGGTTCTGTTGGTTAAGTTCCGTTAAACAGTGGTGACAGTTTGCAGCTTGCAGTTCCGATATCAGCACCTTGAACAGATACCGTTAATGACAGTTCTAACTATTGTTTCATTTTAAGATGTTCATTTTTGTTTACTGTATGCAGAGAGACTCTTCTGATAGCATTTTGATTTTTTTTAATAATTTTCAAGTATTCAATGCAAGTTGGCTTTCCATTCTAGCTTTTTTACCAGAACATTTGTTTTTCAGTTGTGCTATAATGTTGCTTTTGTTAAAGAAAAAAAAAAGATTCAAATGTTTTATCCCAGAGGTGACAAGAGTCTAATCTTAGCAGGATATAATGGCTGAGTTTTATGCTCCTTGATGTAATGGTCTTGATTAAGGGCCGTATTACTTACTTTTATTTGAGGTTTGGTCCTTGCTGTTCTTTATGTAAGTTCTTATTGAAATGAGACAAAGTTGCTTAATTACTAACTTGAGACACTGAGAAGATGGTGATTCTGCAGTTAGGGACCTATGTAAACCTTCATTGCTGTAGGAGGCATTAACAGATCTACATTGTTAAAGAAGCCACCAGATTGCTGCTTAAATGTTACAGATGCTAGTGCTATTCTGTTGTCATCAACTTTCTTTCCTATTAACTTTTGTAAATCTTTATCAGGAAGAGAAGCTTGCAACCTCTTTTTTTCTGCAATCTAAAACTTATATTATTGACAACTATTTCTATTGTTTATAATGTTTGCTTCCATTTTCTATCAAAGTTTTTAACAGATCATAGTATGAAGCTGTCATATTATTTTAACAAGTTATTTTACAGAATGTCTTCTTCCCTGAAGGTTCAGTTTTATTATATAATGACTGCACATCACTATTCAAAAACAAACACGCTGACTGGACAGTCCATTAGAAATCTAGCATATATCCACAGAAAAAAGTCTGGCCATTGGAGTAACATTCAAAAGCCAGACTTCCCATTGGCATATGTTGGGGGACAGCAAAATAGAAGAAAAATGAGGTATGTTCTGCAAAACTAAAGAAACAGAAACATACCTGGTTTTCTTTATATTTCTCTGATGTCCTTCATAAAATCTTGACTTTTCAAACATTAAAAAAAAGAGCAACAGTGATTATTTTTTCTCTGTTGCTTCTCCTACACTGCAGTGAAGTACTATACAATCATAGGAATACAAGTCCCATGCACATGCATAGTACATCAGCCTACGGAAGACAATGTGGAATGAGACTGAGGTGCCATTATGTATAATAAGAATGTAAGTCCCATACGCATGCGTAATATATTGGCCTATGGAAGGCAATGCAGAATGAGACTAAGGTACTGTTATAAAAAAGGAATTTATTTCTTAAATAATGTCATTGTATAAAAGTAATAATCCACTCCTATTATGTGTATATTGGGATTTTCCCATGGCTGGTTTTGTTCAATCACTCAGGCTTCGTCCTCATGATCAAACCACACCAACTGTGGGTAAATCCTGATATAGCCACAAATACAGTCATGGATTATTGCTTAACTAAACTTCCATTAGTTATATGTTGTAAGAGATGACTGAAATATTTCAAGTCTTTCTTTAAAACTAGTACAGAAATATTCAGAAACATTTAATAGAAGCAGAAGGCTGTTTATTCAGGCACATTAACTGAGGTACCTCAAACAAATCTTTAATTGCATTCACACTATAACAGGATCATAGGAAGTTACTAGGCTAATGACCCTAGGGCCCTAACAACCTTAGCCAAGTTCTAACCTTATTTCCATGATCAGTACCTATTGCCTCTGTCCAAGAAGAGCACAGGTGGAAACCCAGAGGTGAATTTAGGAATACTCATCCAATCATCCAGATTGCGTTTGAAGAGGGCCAATGAGGTGTTCTATTTGACATGAAGTGGGAGTCTGTTCCAAAGGTGTGGTAACTTCTGGGAGACAAATCTATCCCTCCAGCAGGTTCTATTCATGTCCCATACCAGGTTAAGGTCTTTAGAATGAGTAACCATGTACCACTGACTTATTGATATCCAACATTTCAGTAAAGCAGGGTCAGAGATTGCCTCATATGCAAGGCAGAAATTGCCTCTGAGTAATCTGAATGAAACAGAATAAATTGGCAGTGATTTTAGACAATCCATACTGGAAAGATGTTGAAGACCTTGAATTTTCCTTGCGAGGAACCTTTGTGGTCTCTCCAATTGCTTCAGGTGCTTGGAAAGGTACATACCAAAATGGGCATTGTACTCAATTATTAGCCTAATGTGGAAAGAGTACGGGGAGGTTATAACTTCTATTTTTCTGGAAGTAATGCCCTTACCTATAAGATGAGCGATATAAAATGCCCAAAGGTGAGGTTGGTCTCATCACTGAGTGTGTATTTAGAGTGTTTCTATTGATGTGGTAGTTAGCAGGAACATTGGTCTTACTAAAAGAGATGATGATACATTTTTTGAGTTGCCTTTAAGGCCATTACTTTGGCCTTAAATAACACTTAAATTAATAATTTCACTATGGGCAACTGCAAACAAATGTTTCTAAGGAATACACATCTAGCCCATAGCATCCAAGACAATAATTCTGAAGATCAAGGGTTTCAAGAGTACCTGAACTTGTCAGATATTTGGGATGCATGGCTAGGCTTAAATTTTGGGATGCATGGCTAGCTTAAAAAGTTTCATCTTGTGAAATACATTTGTAAGAATAAGATTGCTACTATAAAAACAAGGACTAACAACACAACTCATCACCTAATTGCTTGGACAAAATTGTTTAATCTGTTAAAGAAATATTAAGTCTTCTCCTTTGTATATTGCTTTTTTTAGTTGTTATGGACAAATTGTATATAGTTTATTAGTTTTTTCGTGCTACTATACTGTTAAGTTATTGTGTTATAAAAACATTTTGAAACAAAAAAGAATCTCCAGTAACTTGTATTGCTCAGCTCATACTATGGTTCCAGGGTATCTCTAGGTCAGTATCAATGACTCCAAAGTCAGTAGAGACTCAGTAGTTCAATCTGTTAAATGTCTTATACACAGTATATTTTCCACTCACAGTTCTGGGTTCAAATCCAATGATATATAGCACTAAATTTCCATTATCAGTCATGTAATGCTCACATTTTTTCTCTCCCCAGAAACAAGAGGTATATGGGTGAGGTAGCTCGTATTATGGGCAGATATTGTGTATAGATTTCACAGAATTTTAAAATCAATAGCAATAAAGTGTTCAACAGCAATGCTGATTCATAAATAAATCAGTTTATTTGCAGTATGGCTGCATTCCTTGCATGTCTGTACTAAGTTGCTGCAGTCAATTATTGCATTATTTGCAGATGTCCCCTGCAGTCACAGCTATTGGTTTCTATCCACATGCTTCCCAACTAAGCCATGACGGCTGTCTAGTTTATGTGCTGTACACAAGCATGCCTCTCAAGTGTCACATTTTCTTGTAATGTAATTAAAACTGCCTAATCCATCTGTTACAGAATTACTAGAGAAAGACTACCTGGAATGTAATATATTACCAAATCCACTTACAGAACATCTTGGTAGTTATATAAGTCCACATTATGTGAAACTGTTCTCTACTTCTCTTTAGTTGTGTACCTGCATTTGCCATTGCTTGGCCCGTACTGACCCATGCTAACAGCTTGAGAGGTATGCATGCACTACATTAGCTTAGGAGAATTGTAGTCACTGTACCAAAACTGACACGACACACCTGTGAAGTATTTAATATCAGTGTTTTCAGGGATATACAATGTATACAAAAAGTTTACACACCCTTGTCAGGTTTTTGTGATAAAAAAAAAAAGAGACCACAATAAATAATTTCAAAACATTTCCCACCTTTAATGTGACCAATAACCTGTACAATTCAATTGAAAAACAAACAAATCTCTAAGGGGAAAAAAATATAAAAAATAAAAAACATACAATACGCTGGTTGGATAAGTGTGCACACCCTTAAACTAATACTTTGTTGAAGCACCTTTTGATTTAATTACAGCATTCAGCCTTCTTGGGTAAACACCTGCCATCAATTAAAGAGAGTCTGATTAACCCCAAATAAAGTACAGCTGTCCTAGTATGATCTTCCTGACATTTATTTTGTTGCCTGCTACAGCAAAAGCCATGGTTTGTAGAGAGCTTACAAAGCATCAGATGGATCTCACTGTTGAAAGGTTTCAATCAGGAGAATGGTACAAAAACATTTCCCCAGCATTGGATATACCATGGTATGCAGTGAAAACAGGAATCAAAAAGTAGAAAAAAATGTGAGACAACAGTGACATTGCAAAGAACTAGACATCCTACCAAAATTGATGAAAAGACAAAAGAAAACTGGTCAGGGAGGCTGCCAAGAGACCTACAGCAACACAAGTACTGGTTGTGTACTACATGTGACAACAATCTCCCATATTCTCGATATGTCTGGACTATGGGGTAGGGTTGCAAAATGGAAGCCTTTTCTTACACAGAAAAACAACCAGGCCCAGCTAACATTTGCAAAACAATACATCAAGTCTCCCAAAAGTATGTGGGAAAATGTGTTATGGTCTGATGAGACCAAGGTTGAACTTTTTGGCCACAATTCCAAAAGGTATGTTTGGCACAAAAACAACACTTTGCATCACGAAAAGAACAGCATCCCCATGGTAAAGCATGGTGGGGGCAGTATCATACCTTGGGGTTGCTTTTCCTCAGCTGAAACTGGGGCTTTAGCCAAGGTGGAGTGAATTATGAACACTTACAGATACCAGTCACTTTTGGCCGAAAACCTTCAGGGGTCTGCTAGAAAGCTGAAAATGAAGAGGAATTTCACCTTTCAGCATGACAATGACCCCAAGCATACATCCATATCAACAAAAGAATGGCTTCTCCAGATTGGAATGACCCAGCCAGAGCACAGACCTAAATCCAATAGAAAATCTGTGGGGAGATCTGAAGAGAGCTGTGCACAAGAGATTCCCTTGCAATCTGACAGATTTGGAGTGCTTTTGCAAGGAAGAGTGGGCAAATATTGCCAAGACTCCTACCCAAGAAGACTGAATGCTGTAATTAAATCAAAAGGTACTTCAATAAAGTATTAGTATAAGGGTGTGTGCACACAACAAAGTATTCGTTTAGGGGTGTGCATACATATACAACCAGTGCATTGTACATTTTTTATTTTTTATATTTTTCCCTAACAGATTTGCTTGTTTTTCAATTGAATTGTACAGGTTATAGGTCTCATTAAAGGTGGGAAAAGCTTTGAAATGATTCATTGTGGTCTCATTATTTTATATCACAAAAACCTGGCATTTTAACAGGGGTGTGAAAACTTTTTATATCCACTGTAATCTGCAGTGCCACTAATGGAATGTTTTTCTCGCTCTCCTCACTCCTTATCTTCATTTATTTATTATTCGTATTTATTAGTATGATTTAATATTAACATATGTTGTTAAACTAACTATATTTTTGCAAAATGTGATGTAATACTGTTATGTGTTATTATGATTCACTATTAACATACTTTGTTAAACTAACTATTATGTTGCTCTTATGGCTTACTTCCTATGGCATGCTGTTACCATACTGACTGTTATGTCATTTACTCTTGTGTTACACATACCATACATTAATATGTATTTGTATGAATTAAAATGATGTTCCATTCTGTTAATACTAACAATGGTTTTATTATTGCTAACCTTAACCTATTGCTATACCTCTATCACCACAGCACATCAAGGTAGGCTGGTTCTGGCTGATCCCCCTACCTTGCCTCAACTGGCCATGACACCGGGATTGAGGGCATGCTGGCCAACCTGGTGGTGCAGCCTCACCCTGGTGCCTTGCCTCCAACACCCTCGCGGCAGTGAAGGAGCAGTGCCAACAGTCCCATGGGTGGGGATGTGAGTCACCCTGCTGCCGTCTGTAGGCACATGGGACTTGGATTCCACAACACCCTCCCTCTCCAAGGTATTCACCCTCTCGTGTTTCACACACTGCCCCTGTCTGCTGTCTTGTCTGTCTTGTCTGTCTGCAAATGCATCCTCACTTACCTAACTTACCTCCCTCACAGGTATCTATCTCCCTTCCCAACATTTCACTCACACCTTAAAAAAATGGCACCTGTCCTAAAAAATATTGCCCCATACATAGCTCTCCATTTCACCCATGTGCCCACTGGACACAAGTAATCTGGTGCAACTGGCTTGACAATGCAGTTATGTTGTCCTCACCCCTCTTTCTATGGTTAAATGTTGAAATACATGTACATTTGCTGTCAAAGGGCACAGTTGTTGCTGTAGAAGAAGTGGATAGCTATAGTTCTTTCCTGCACATCCCTACCTGCCTTCCACTATGTTTTTCTCCCTGTTTGCACCCCATTTCACCACTTTCCTATCTCTTCATGTTTCTTTTCTTAGAGGTAACTGCAGGTGTGTGTGTGTGTGTGTTTATTTAGAGGTAACTGCAGATGTGTGTTTTTATTTACAGGTAACTGCAGGTGTGTGTGTGTATGTATGTGTATGTAAATGCCCCTAATGGAATACATCTGGTGGCTAGAGGTACTCAGGCTCAAACCCTGTACCTTGGGTACAGGTAAAAAGAGCCTAAAGTTCCTAGCCACCATCACTTCTGAATTTCTGCCTTACATTTTTGTTCTGTTCCTCTGGTTTTCAGGAGTGGTAAAACAAAACCTTTTCTTCTAGCAATTTTCTAAGGTTATAAAATCAGTATTTGAAATGTGTCCATATTTTGGGTCTGTATTCCCCCATTATTGGCTTTGTTCTTTATTTTTGTGAGAGCTATGATGAGAAGTGAGAACTGAATTCACTAAATGAAATGATAGCCATTTAAGTTTGTCTTCCTGTCTTTCAAGAAACTGCTTATTTAGCTTAGTGGTATGTTGCTCCGACTGTAGTGTACAGGGTTCCAGGTATAAGACTTGGCAGTGAAATGCATGGTGGTAACACAACATTGTATGCAAGCAACTTTTCAAAATTATGCAAGCAATGTTAACATGTGTCCCTCCCTGGTTTTTGGCCTTTTGCCCCTCCCCTCAATTGAAAATAAGTTCAAGTAGCTGTGAACATGCCTATGGTTTACACAACTGTGATTCTGTGTGTGTGTGTGTGTGTGTGTGTGTGTGTGTGTGTGTGTGTGTGTGTGTGTGTGTATATATATATATATATATATATATATATATATATATATATATATATATATTGTGTATAGAAGTAGACTGTTATCATGGAAATGTTCTGAATAGGGCAGTTTTGTCATTATTGGTGCATGCATTTTGCTTCATTGCCTACTGGAAAAATGTTCAAACAATACATTTAAAATGCAGTTGTGTGTGGAAATAGACTGTTATCATGGACATGTTCTGAAGAGGGAAGTTGTGTCATTATTGGTGCATGCATTTTGCTTCATTGCCTACTGGAAAAATGTTCAGACAATAAATATGAAATGCAATTGTGTGTGGAAGTAAACCTTTATGAGGAAATGTTCTGAATAGGACAGTTTTATCATTATTGGTCATTGCATTTTTGTTAGTACAAAATACCCTGTAGGCTTTATTAAATTCCCTCTGTACTTTGTCTGCCTTCTTTTTCAGGGCTGAGAGAATAGAAATCTGTTCATTATGTCCTGGGAAGTTAGAGGCATCTAATCTGAGTTGCCAAATCATCTCCTTGAACTCTAAATATGATTCCCGTGACCCTTCCCTTTCATTTTGTGATACAATTTCCAATATACCAAATAAAAAAATTAAAAAATCATGACAAACCCGTTTGTGCTTATATAAATAACTATTAATGTTTTCATTATGTCATAGTTGTGTTCATAAATATGCTTGTGCAGTTGACTCTTAGTTTTTCCAGCATAAAAATTCTCACAGGTAGAACATACTGTAATATATGCCACTCCCTTAGTTGCACAGTTCCCTTTTACTAGATTAATAAATGTTTTGTTAATACATGTCTTTCTAGTTTGTAAAATAAAGCAGCACTGATTATATGCTCCACAGAGACATGTGCCTTCTGTGTGTTTAATATTATCTGTGTGTTTGTTTGTCTCCATTAACATCTTCAAGTGTTTCCCAGTCATGAATTTGAATAGAGGTGTTTCTACAATCATCTCAACCAATTTAGTATCAATTTCAAAAATGTTCCAGCTATTTCTAGTAATATATTTTACCTCTTTAGCATAATTATCATATTTCATTTTATAGGAGTTAGTATAACATCTTACAGTATTATTTCTTTATTACAGCCTATTCTATATTCCGTGTTACCCTCTGAACTCAGTAGTGGGTGGTACTTGTTACCTCACCTGCTGTAAACCTCTTTTGCTATTTTATTTAGTATTTGTTCTGGGTAGCCCCTTTTAGCAACATTTGGGTGATCTTATCCATCTCTATTTTAACTAGATTAATGTTTGAGTGCATTCTTGCAGCCCTTATAAACTGCCCTTAAATTATGTTCTTTTTAGTGTGAAAGGGATGGCAACTATTATACTCTAGCCAGCTGTTACAAAAGGTGTCCTTTCTAAAAATTGTTGATTCAAAACAGTTCAGACTGAAATTCTTAATTACCTGTATGGCTTGTTGATAAGTAAATCTTAGAAATCTTGTAGTGCTGTTAATATAATAAAGGAATTCACTAACATCTCCCACTGAGGATGCCAATAAATGTGCCTTCCAACAGTTTGTATTAAGAACTGAAAATAAATTGTCTTTCCTGTGTGTATATAACTAAATTCACATGTAGTGGGGCACAAGTGGCTCCTATGGCAACTCCTCTCTTCCCTAAAATATTCTCCTTCAATGAAGACAAAATTATTTAACAGTATAAACTCCATAAAATCAGTTAAAATGTTGATTGTCCCTTAGCCTGAGTGAATTCTAATAAAGCTGTATTAAACATGCCTAACGTTTCCTTATACTGAATGCTACTGTACAAGTCAGACATATCAATTGTCAGAAAAATAAGGTCTGTGGAAAAAATCTTGCTTAACTTTACTCAAAAAAAACAAGAATCCCTTAAAATATGTGATATGGTCTTCAACACATTTTTAGAACACTGTCAATAATGTCCACCAGTGTATGTGTTTTGGATCCTTGTGCTACTACTATGACTCTATATGGTAGATCTAATAAGTCTTTATGTACTTTAGGGATTCCAAAACTTGATGGAATAAGTGGGAGTTTAGAGACTAAGAATCTATAAGTATCCAAGGGAATTACCCCTTGCATCAGACTATCTTCTAAGAAAAAAATCAATCTTTTTGTATGAAATATTGATTTCTTTCTTAGAGAGTGTTGTATATTTGTCAGTACCATATAAAATGTTTAGAATTTTACAAATGTAGTCTAACTTTTCCACTAATACCACCCCTCATATTAAGAAAATTTATTAAGATAAACATTCATGCTTAAAGTAATGGCACCTGTTGTTGGTAACTTAGAAGTTCTGCTTTTATAAATGAAACTTTTATTATGGAGCTGTACATACTAAATATCCTTACTGATGACTTGCCAAAGCAGAATAATATGGTATATTGTATCTTTTTCATGCTGATTTTGAAAAAGAAAGGTTGGCATGGTAATTATGCTTTAAAGCACATGTATTATCTATGTGGAGTAAACGTTTACAAATGATTATTCACTACATTGGTATGGATCACATTACAGAAAACACAAAATACCAGCTATAAGAATTGTCTAGTCAGAGTAGGTTTAAAAATGATAAAGTTAAAAGAATCTTAAATCCAGAAGATTTTCAAAATAATTTACAAGTCATAGACACTTCACATATTCATCAGGATTTAGATTTAAAAACATTAAAGGCCATGAATTTAGGTAATGACATAACTGCTGGAACAGGTACTTTTCCTGCATATGGAGTAGTAAAAGCTACTTGGTAGTTATGGAGGTTGTCAAAAGCTATTTGAAGTATTAGCCAATAGTACATTTGAATCTATTAAAGACATTAGTGGAAATGACCATGTCATATATGGTCATCATCCAAAATAGATTGGCTCTCTGTTATCTATTAGCATCGCAAGATGAAACTTATGAGTTATCAGGGACAGAAAGCTGCACTTACATACAAAATTCTAACGAGAACATTAAGACATATTTGCAACTCATGAGTGATGTCATGACAAAGGAATACAACTTGGGTGACACTTCCTGGTCAGACTGGATTGCAATTATGTTTACTAGATGGTAAGGAAATATTATAAAGTAGCTTATGGTTGTCATATTAACTATAGTAATTTTAATCATTACATTGTCTGTCTGCAAACTGTGTATTATAAAAGTTCACATCAGAAATAACATATGGCCTGTTTATACCAACTATATTTCAGTAGTTAGTAATTATAGTATTATACATTAATGCTTTAAATGCAAAACTAAATTACTCTTTAGGGATTTCAGGAAGAGTTGTTGGTATGAAGTACATGCACTTCTCTCTCTCTCTCTCTCTCTCTCTCTCTCTGAAATAGCATGAAATGTACATAGCATAACTTCATCTTAGCTTCCATTTTACAGTATGTAGTACTGACTGAAAAATATGGTTCATAGTATGTTCATTCTTTCATGGTCAGACAGAAAGCAGAATGTGATTTTCTCATGTGACATCAGTCAGGCTAACCTAGAAAGACAGACTATGTAAAACCATGATAGGAATATCTAGTCAGGGTGGATATGTTTTTTAATGATTTACTCTCTATACCTGCCAGCTTCAAGGTTAGAAAAAGCAGTTGTTTGTTACAGCAAAAGAGTACAAGATCTGTATGAAAAAAGCTAAGTTTTCAGTTTAGTTCAGTTTGCAGACTACTTTGTTTATGTTACATTGATGCATGCATCTATTTTACTGCTTATTGTAATAACAACTGCCTAGTAGCATTTGTATATGCTGTTCATATTAGACTTAACTACTATTAATCAACAGATGAATGTTTTCTAATTGTTTTACTGAAAGATTGTGGTTAGAATCCAGCAGTCAGAAACTAATGTTTTTGACTTTTTTGAGTCAAATTAATGAATTTTATAACTTTTACTTTACAAATTCTGGTTCAGCTACTTTGGAATTTGGACTGGGCAGTTTTAACTATAGCACTTTATGTGGACTAAACGTTTGACCATTCATGAGTCTGGTTTGGTCAATATGTTAGAAATGGCATGAAATTCATCAACTTACTAGTAGCTACAATGTGCAAATTAAGCACTGTAGTTGCAATGCAATGAATAAGCATTGACCTTTCACTGTGTTTCTAGCCCCATTTCTCCATCATTATAGTTAGTTTAAACATCATCACTCATACCAAAAGTCCATTATTAACTTACCCTGGAATTTCCTGAAAACTGGTTGAGTAAACATTTGATTATTTAGGGTTGCATTATGATCACTAACATTAGTTTGCATTAGCCTTAATTCTTTACCATATTTATGGCCCTTAGTGTGTTTCAATACATTGACAATGAATATGATTAATGGGGCTGGAAGTTTCTAGTTATTTACAATAAAGTTCTACTTCTCCAATACAGAATGGGTCTAAAATTGTTAAATAAAATAAATAAATAAAAAAGATGAACGATCAACTACATTTTCAAATGGTACTGCTGGCAGGTATGTTTGGAGACCACAAAAGTGAAGGTTAGCAGTTTTACCACAGCTGGTTGAATTACAAACTGGAGAGCATCTCTCCAAGGGTGACAAGACCACATTACACCCCGAAAAACACACACAAAAACTGACAGTGATTTCCTATGGAAAACAGGAACTGGGAAACTTATATGTGCTGAGTTATGCTGGGCCAGCTGGGTCCTCATTTTGTTCATACCTGATAGCCAGTAGGGAAGCTCCAGCAAGGAAACTCAGATGGAAGCAGCAAAGACTGCCAAAAGGTATTCACAGCAACAGAAAGCCAGTAGGAAAGGAATTCAACTCTACTACCAAAGCAGCCAAATATTTATATATCTATTATCTCTCTATCTCTTTATACAAATAATGTTTATTTATTTTATGTTACATTTGATTACCAGGAAAGTCTGACTGGACGCATGTCCTTTTTCAGTGGAGGCCTGGGGAGAAAAGCTGCACATAATACATACAATTTAACAACATTTGTTTAGATTTGACAACACAGTGTGATAAAAATACAAGATAACAGAGTTTATACAAACAAGAAACCTATATGTTCACTAAATAAATCAGTTATAATACAAGATCATAGGACGGAGAAATAGAGATTATACAACAAAAAATCATCTACAATTTCTATAGAGAATCAGAAAATTAAAATAAATTGCAGGTAGGCATAGAATGGAGAAATGAGAGACAAATACATTATGCAACTTCTGTATTGTACAAGCAGGGATTTTTAGGTTAACTGTTCTTGACTGTCAGAGCTAAAATGAACATATATTATACGTGGTGTTAGTGTCACTGAAGTAGAAGTGTTAGTGTCATCTGAGAGAGACAGTTTAGTCAGGAGAAATGCAAGGACACAGCCCCTTGTTGGATAAGTTAGTTTTTAGCACTTTTTAAAATTGAGACAAGGCTGTAGTAGATGTAATGTTAAGTGGTAGTGCATTCCAGATTTTGCCTATGTTGTTTGAGAAAAAGGATTCTCCGGCTACGTTTTTGGCAGTATTTATGTATATAAGGGTTTGTTGGTAGGGAGTAGAGCTCTCGCACTAGTATATGGCTGTACTCTTTTTTTGTAATGAAGGTGTTTGCTCTGGTTGATGATTTTATGAGTCATTGTTACCTGGTTAAAGAGTAGGAGCTGGGGGGATTCCAACCATTTATGTTGTTTGAGTGCTGTACACTAGTGTGACCTAAAGGGTGAGTTTGCAGCATACCTGGCTTTTCTGTAACAGGATTCAAGTTTTTTTAACTCAGATGTTCTTAGATTAGTGAGTATGAGAGATGCTTAGAGCAGAGTTGAGATCAGGTGAAACTGGACAATAGTAGCTTTAGTGTTTTTTGTGAAATAGGGTTTGTTCCAATACAGTGTTCCAAGTTTTTTTGTGCACTTTTTTATGGTTTTGGATATGTGGATGTCAAATCTCATGTTGCAGTCAATTTCAACTTCCAGAAGTTTGGTGTGAGGTGAGTGAGAGATAATGATGTTATTTCTTGAAACAAATGTTAAATGTGGTTGTGAGTAAAATTGATTTAGTGGGTTGGAATAGCATGTTTTTTTTTTTGTCGTTCAGAGTTTGTTTGATGATTGTTAGGCAGGTATGGACTGCTAAGAAGGATTGTAATGTTAGCTTTTGTAGTTCATGTATGGTAGTAGCAGAACATATCATTGCCGAATCATCTGCATATTGGATGAGTGATGCTTGTGAGGCTGAGGTATTGAGGTTGTTTGTAACTATTGAGAAGAGTAGGGGCCTAAAATTGAGCCTTATGGGACTCCTACTGTCCTCGTCAGAAAGGGTGATAGTGTTTATTACCAACATACTGCTTGCTGGTGCCCAGTTAGGTAATTTTGGAATCAGGCAAAGGTAGATTGACATAAGTTCAGCTCAGAGAGGATATTTAGAAGTTTGTTATGTGAGACCATATTGAAGGCTTTCAATAGGTCCAGAAAGATAGAAGATACATATATCCCATTGTTTCTGTGAAGGTTGACAGTATTAATAAATATTAGTGCTGTGGTAGTACTGTGATATGGTCAGAAATCGTGTTGAGTATTGGTAAGTAATTTGTTAGTATACAGGTAATCTGTGATTTATTTGTGATCAATTCTCTCTAGTATTATAGACAGTGGCCACAGTACCCAAATCTCCAAAAAGTGTGGTTAAAAGCAGTAAGTTAAGAACAGCACATTTATTGGTACGTAATCTGAATCACACCAAACAGCAGCAAACAATAAACCAAGTGCTTTCGCTTGGTTATTACCGAGTTTCTTCAAGGTTAAAAAATCTGTTGTGTATTTACAGAAATGGTGTTTGGAGAAACAACTATGACACTGTGTTTGTGGAAGGGGATAACATGGTGGAATGTAACAATAAGGGTGTTAGGGTTGACAATGAACCACCTAGGAGGAGTGAAAGAATTGCGGAGAGGGGCAGGAAACAGTCCTACCAGGATTTTCAGCACCCTCCCAACAGGGGAGTGAGGGGGATGGGACATCAGAAACAAGGGTGGAATTGTATACAGAAATAGAACCACTGGTTAATGTTTTATCATTAACAATGGATGAGGCCCCTACTAAGAAAATTATTTTCAGAAAAACAATTTTACAATTTACAACTTCACTGATTGCTTGCTCACAGATGAGCATTTTACTTTATTCTCAAAAGGTTTTACCTTTGTCCCATCTAGTCCCTTTGACACCACTAACACATTGATAGATTTTAAATTGTTCATTAGGCAGCTAAACCTTTCAATATTTTTTAAGGGTCAACCCAGTACCCATTCAGATCTCACCAGAACTAGCACCTTTAACCTCCCCACACACCCATCTCTGAAGATATTTGAGGAAATGTTAGAGAGAGAAATTAGAACAGCTGGTAAAAACATGAAAAACAAGTGCCCATTGAACCTCAGTAACGAAGAATTCCAGTTGATTGAGAATTTAAAGCAGAAAAAATGCCGGGTTATGAAACCTGACAAAGGAGGGGATGTGGTGCTAATGTATCAGTTAGATTACAATTTCATCCTACAGGGAATGTTGCAGGATGTTGAACAATATGAACTGGTGTCCCTTAATGAAATTAATTTAGCTTATGCCAAAATTAGTTATTATTTATATGACCACCTCTTGCAAGGCACTATTAATGAGCAGCTATGCAACTATTTTCATGTTATGAAGCCAAGGGTACCAATAATATTTGGCATTCCGAAAACACATAAAGGCCTAGCCCCTCTAAGATTTAGGCCCATTGTATCTGGGGCAGGCAGTATTACAGAGCCCTTAGCAAAATTTATAGATCATATAGCCAAAAGAGTCTTAACACCAATCACACATATTTGCAAAGACTCCTGGCATTTCTTAAAAGTTATTAATCAACAGATGTTTAGTCCAGAGCTATACATGGTAACCATTGATATTATAGACCTATTTCCAAGTATCCCTCACATAGTAGGACTTGAATGGTTTAGGCAAACCCTTACGCTTGACGGTACATTGGCTAGCAACGTCATCAGTTTAGTGGTGGACTTAATGGACACAGTTTTGACAAACAATTTTATTTACTTTAATGGAGAGTTTTTTCGCCAAAAGAAAGGCGTGGCGATGGGAGCATGCTGTGCTTTGCTATACGCCAATTGTGTACTCTACCATTGGGAGCAGGAATTTGTGTTCAATATACCATGGAAAAAGTTCATTACACATTATACCAGATATTTAGACAATATTTGCCTACTATGGAATGGTTCTATTAATGACCTGAATGGGTTTTTGGAACACATCAATGGATGTACTGATTTTCTTAGATTCACTCACAACATTGACCAAGATGTTTTACATTATTTGGATGTAACATTAATTAAGGACTACGCAAACAGCTGTTTTCATTCCAAACTTTTTAGGAAGACTACCATTTCTAACGCGTACCTTCATTTTTGTAGCGGGCACCCTTTTTACCAGAAAAAAGGGATAGTTAAGGGCCAAATGATTAGAGCCTCGAGAATGTGTAGCACTTTTGAATATTTTTTGGAGGAAGCCAACACACTCCGTAGCTTATTTATAGAAAAAGGATATCCAGTCAACTTGATTGATGGATTGGCCCAGGAAGTTACCGATAACAGGGAATCTAGGTATTACCCTCTACTAGGTACCGGGATATCCAGTACGGAGTTGGTGATAGACAACACCTCCAAATTTAAGAATAGTTTTGCATATACATATTCTTCAGACTCTCAGGTAATAGAACAGGTCATCTTAAAGTATTGGCCCATTATTTCAGTGAATGAAGATATAAAACATCTCATCCCTTCAGTGCCAGGTTTTGTTAGAAAAAGAGGAATGAATTTGAAATAATTTTTTGAGAAAAATAAGGCTGTTAAGAATGAGTCCACTAGAATGAAGAAGGGTACCCATAGATGTGGTTCATGTAACCAATGTGCCTTCATGTTGAATAAAGATGTTATTTCTATCCCTTCCAGAAATTTTAGATACAAGTTTAAACAATACTTTAATTGTGCCACCAAAGGAGTGGTATACCTGGGAATCTGCCTACATTGTTACAGTTTTTATGTAGGCAAGACAGAAAGGCTTTTTAGAAAAATAATCTATGAACATCAATATGATATTAGTAAGGGTAAAATGACCAATGCCTTTTTTAAGCATTCACAACTATGTGAAAATATGCAAATTAAATTTACAATTCTAGAACAAGTGACACCCGACCCACGGGGAGGGAACTGGGAAGCTAGGTTGGAGTATTGGAAACTGTTTTGGCAGCTTAGACTGGACGCAATTAGACCACCGGGCATGAATGACACCTTGAATATAAACAGTGTGCTCAAATTAAGAAGGGCACGATTATAATAGGGGTTCTTGTAGCCTGCTTAAATTTCCCCATTAAACACACTGGTATTGGATGTACTTGCAGTTCAGCCTAATGCCTTAGTTTGGTTACCATGTGCTGTATTGGTAATGAAGATGTTACATTTATTTACTTTCATGGTTTAGTTTAATATTTATTATTGTCATGTTCATTGCCATTTATTTTACTATTATTTTTTATGTGTTTTTACATGTGTTGTAATATATTATATATTTTCCTTTTTGGCATTACTGAATTTAAAGTTGAGTTTGATTCTTGGATTGGAACATATATTTAATATTTAAGGAAAGTTTATACACACTGTATTTTTAAGAAACTGATTAGGGATGATTCACATGGGGGGGGGTATGTCATGTGATGTTGCATTTAGTATTTAACATGGCTGACTACACAACAGATTTTTTAACCTTGAAGAAGCTCGGTAATATCCGAGCGAAAGCGCTTGGTTTATTGTTTGCTGCTGTTTGGTGTGATTCAGATTACGTACCAATAAATGTGCTGTTCTTAACTTACTGCTTTTAACCACATTTTTTGGAGATTTGGGTACTGTGGCCGTGGATTTTGGTGATTCTTGGTCTTGTGTTCACATTTTTTGTTATAGACAGTGGGGATAAGATTGTGATTGGACAGTAGTTAGATCTGTTGCTGTACCACCTTTATGAAGTGGGATAATGTAGGAAGTTTTCCATATGGTAGGGACTTGGTGCTCTGCTATAGATCTATTGATAAGAATGAAAAGAATGGATACTGGATAGGCCACACCCTCAGAAGTTAGTTTTAAGACCTCAGCAGGTAAGTAGTCTGCAGATAGTGTGGTGGGTATTACTTTCCTAAGCAGTTTTTTAAATTATTTCAGTTGATACATGTTGCAGGGAGAATGTGGTATTGTTTCTGCCTTGCATAGAAGTAGTTGTGATAGCTGAGGGGGTTTAATTGTTGGAGGGGGATAAGATAGTTTCAGTAAAGTATTTATTGAATTGGGTAGCAATGTTGTCTATATTAGTAGTAGTATTGCGGGAGTGTGCTGACTTTGCCTGGTAGTATTATATTGTTTATTGATGACGAGGTGGGTTATTACACCACTTAGTTTGGATATTGGAGTAATAATTTATCTTGTCTTGTTTAATTTGCTTCTTTGCTTTATTTCTAACCTCCTGCTAGGCTTGCTTTGCAGTTTAGGATTTAGTTTTGCACCAGCTATCCCAGGCTTTGTCTCTTGCCATTAATAGAGACCTAGTTTCCTTGTTTAGCCATGGGGCAAAGTTAGATTTAACTTGTATGGTCCTGGAAGGCATCTGTGTATTTAGGATGCTCAGGAAGGCAGTATTAAAATAATCTACCACTTCTTCTAGGGGAAGTAGTTTAACTGGTACCCAGTTACAATGTTTGAGAATGTATGTGAGGTCATTGGGGTTACGGTGTTTTTTTGTTTCTTATTTGTTGATATATAGTTTGTTTTGCTGGGTTAGTTCATTGTCTAAGTAGACTGGTTGGGAAATGGTCACTGAGGCTGTCTGAGAGAACCAGAGTGAGAGGAGAGGGCTGGTTAATTTGTTAAGATCCAGTCAATAGTGGAGTGTTTATTGGAAGATTTCTTAATCTTAATGGGTTCTTGAATGAGTTGGGTGAAGCCATGGAGATTGATGTAATTGTTGGGATTTTGAGAATTGCAGTCTGACCAGTCGACATTAAAGTCACCCATGATTATTGTTTCCTGAGGTAATGCTTTTATGTTCCAATTTGCTATATTTTCTAATGTATGGATATTATCCCCTGGTGGGATATATTTTCTTTATATGTTTTTGGGGGTTAATGTTAGGTTTGGTAAGTATTACTTCAGCATTGTCAAAGTTGGGTGTTTTATGATCCAAGAATTCGAAGGAAAGCTGTATTTTAAAGAGTATGGCATGCCTCCACCTCTTTTACCTATGCTGTCTAGATGTATCATATTGTAACCTAGAGGGAGATTCTCATTATTGGAAATATTAGGTTTTAGTCAAGTTTTGGTGATGTGTACAATATCAAGTGATTATAGAGAGAGATTGGCATGCAGTACATGGATTTTTTGTTCTAATATTATTATTTAGCAGTAAAAGAACTGAGAAGACCACCACGGCAATAAAAACAATTTATTACAGATAAGCGCATTCATGTAATACACCTACACTTTCTCAAGTCCTTAATACAAAATAGCATAGCATTTCACATTTTATACAAGTTAAATGTATTAAAGGTTAATTGAAACAATTAAAATCACATCATTAAATCATTAGTTCATCATTTCATTTACTTAAGGGGACGGGCAACTAACTCTGGTTTAATGCACACATAATTGTTCAAGCCTGGATACACAAGTGCCTGTAACCTTGTTTTGTTGCAATATTAATATTTAACAGTAGGATATCAGTTTTGTTTCTAGGGGGAATGGTTGTTAGCTGGGAGTGGTTGGTATTTTGTGAAGTTAAGTTATACAGATTGGGGTTTGGGCCAGGGTTTGGGTATATGTCCCCACTATGAGTTAGTTTGGATGCTATATTAACTAGAGTTTTTAACATTTTGACTATGTACTTATTGCATTTATAAGAAATTCTAGGGATGTTTGGGTGAGGGAGTAGTGTGTAAGATGAAGGGCTGTGATGTTAAGGATAGAGCAGGATATAGAAATGTTGGTAGGTTTTAATTTTAGTTGGTAGAAGTAAGAGGTAGTTAGCAGGGATAGGTTCTTCTAGTTTGGTGCAATAAGAGGAGCTATGTGCTGCTAATGAAAGAAGTATTAGCACTACTGTATGTAAGTATGGGTCCCCTTCAGTAGATCGAACGTTTATACGTTCGAACCACATATGGCCGAGACTATATGTTCAAACTTGTAAAAGTCCGATCTGACTGAATGGAGATCTCTGTACTGAGCAGAAAGGGAAGATTTCCCATTTCCGCAATGTAGTGCGATCTCGAAGTTGGTATATTTATGTAAGGAGGGTGTGTGGGGGTGTGCAGGGGGGCATAGCCCCCAGCTATAGATGTTAGTTTTGTGTTTTTTGTTTTTTTGTAGTTTTACATCAGTGTTCAAACTTTTACAAGTTCGAACATATGTTCTCGGCCATATGTGGTTTGAACTAGTAAAAGTTCGATCTACAGAAGTAGATCCATAAGTATAGTTGGTACCTATATTGTGGTGAAGGTTGGATGACAGCAGTGTTTTTTTGGTGTGGCTGTATGTTTGTTGTTAGGCATTGTAGTGAAATTGATGTAGTCTAGTTTGAATTGTTTGTGTCAGTATTTGTAAAGGAAGGTGGGTTGTGTAATGTAGTTTGCAGTAATATTATGGAATATGGGATTTATTGATTGGATGGCTTGGCTTGAGGAGTGGCTAGTTTAGAATAAATGTAGGGAAGGTGGAGGTGGGTGGGAATGGGCATAGGGTAAGGGAGCGGAGTGAGCCCGAGCATAGTGAGGGCGAATGGAGCAGGTAGGACCAGGATTGGCTCAGTGCACAAGCTCAAAAAACAATCTATTGCTCAGGTGAGTGCAGGAGATTTGGTCTGAACCAGTATATGCCTAGTTTCCAAACTGACCTTAAATGTAATCAGTACCATGGTCAGATTTAATGTTACAACTAAAGAGCTGGACATCACTGTGAATTAGTTAGGCAGTTTTATTTAGGTGAATTGTAAAATAAGGCGGGGGTGGGAGCCACTTAGCTTAAACTGGTCTTGGTTCTGGTGATGTACAGGCACATTTAGAAGATAACAGTACAATTTTCTTTCAGTAAATGCATTATACATACAACTTTACCTGGTTGCTGTTTAAGACCACAATGTTGTTTAGTTTATTTGCACCTCGCTTCAGCTTTACTTTTCAGACCATATAATGTAGGGTATAGTAGGTATTGCAGCTGGATTGCTTTTAAATCAGGGTAACTATAGTTTGAAGAAAAAGAAAAAGGAGGGGGAGAGGTGAGAGGTTAGCTAGCTAAATAGACTGTGAATAAAAAGAGAATGAAAGCAGCAGCTGATTCAGCTACAAGTAGATTAATGATAAACCAAAACAGGTTGTCACATTAATGCATCTTAAAGTAATAAAGCAATCAGAAAATTGAACTTACAACATTTAAAATAGTTGAAAACGGCCATGGATGTTATGTCAGAGCTCCATACCTTGTGTATGTATATATATATATGTGTGTGTGTGTGTGTGTGTGTGTGTGTGTGTGTGTGTGTGTGTGTGTGTGTGTATATATATATATATATATATATATATATATATATATATAAAAAAATATAATATAATATATATGTATGTGTGTGTGTATCTATATAGACAGAGAAAAATGCAGAGTGTGTGTGTGTGTGCGTGTGTGTGTGTGTGTGTTTGTGTGTGTGTGTGTGTGTGTGTGTGTGTGTGTGTGTGTGTGTGTGTGTGTGTGTGTGTGTGTGTGTGTGTGAGTGTGTACAGATATGTGTTGATAAACTATATATATAACATCATAGATATAGGTAAAGGATACTATTGTAGCTAGCGATATCATGTTAGATCAGTCTCAAAAATTGGGTTTTGTTTTCTGGTTAAAACAGAACTCAGCATGATTTGGAGGTGGGATTCTTATGATGTTGATTACTAATGTTTACTAATGTCTGAAAGCATTAGAAAAACCAAAACTGCAACAGTATCATACAGAAGTGGGAAGAAAGTAAAATGTAAGTATGATGATCATCTGGATTGTGAGATGAAGTGGGTAAACTAGGGATATTTTCAGAAAGATTAATGCACTCAGACTTGCTGAGAGACATATAACCTGCTGAGAAATAAATGGCATTAAGTCTCCAGGCAGTAAATGGATTATTCAGCTCAGGAATGAGATTCTATGCTAGCATGATAGAAAATGGATATGCTAAGAAATGCACAGAAAGTGAACAACATGGCAAACTGGAGTTATTCCTAAATTGTTACAGATAGACTATGGACTAAGGAATACTAATTGGCAAATATGAAGTAAGTACTGTTTGTACATGCATTTTTTTATTTTTAATCTGAAAGCTGTATTACTAGCAAAATGAAAGCTCAGGACTGTACAGATGCACAGTCGTAAACTGCCATGTGAAACAGTCTTCCCAGTCAATTAAGAAAAAAGTGAAGGGAGTGTAAGGAAACAGATGCAGTTTTGTAAAGGCTTTTCTTATTTCAGTGGACTTGTCAAATGACAATAAACTTACTCTTAAGGATCTAATATGCTACTATGAGAATGACAGTGCACATATTGAAGCTAAAGACATTTGATTTTGCTGTTGCCGCTGTCATTTTTCATCATGACTGCTTCTCACATTTCAAACAGCAACTTCTCTATGCATGGTAGTTATATAAGCCATCATAAGAAAAAAATGAATGCCCTTTATCCTTGTCTTTTGGTAACTGCCACGGTGTTATGGCAGTAGTTTTGTTACCTCACAGCAAGAGGTTCTCCCGTTCGATTCTTGGCTTGGCTTGGGAGTGCCTTCTGTGTGGAGTCTGCATGTATTCCCCATGGTTGGGTAGTGATTGAAAGACATGCGTGCATAAATGGGCGTGCCTTCGTTGAAGGTTGGGTGTTGAGCTGGCACTTCGGCATTTTGTAAAATCTACTGCCAATCATTAGCAGGCCGGAGTTCTGCTGTGGTGACCCCTTTCCGGGAAAAGCCGAAAGACAAACAACATCCTTGTCTTTTGGTGTCTGGACTTAATTGCATAGCCAAAATTGTAATAATCACAAGATTAACTAAACTCTAACTTTTGTACTGTAAATGAACAGCACTTTGCAGCTGAAGCCATGAATGGAAGACTTTATGGTGTTTTTTTTTTGTGCGATTTGAGAATCCAAAGCTAACATAGACAGGTGGGAGGGTGTTCATACCTTCAGCAGCTTGTTAAGTGAGAGTGCAGGGGCCTATAAAATTATAGATAGATGTGGATGAAAGTGTTAGAGCACAGACTAAGTAAGTATTAGCTAAATCCATTAAGACTAGGCTCCATTAAAGTAACTGGGTTGGGGTGGGAGCTGATGGAGAACAGTTTTGAAAGCAAATATATTTATTTATTTATTTAGTGTTGTTTACCTGTTTAGTGCACTGATTAGTTCTAACCAATTTTAGCCCAAGTGAAATACAAAATGTTTCACAAACAAAAAACAAAAATATAAAAATGTAAGCAATAACAGAGTAGTTCAGACTAAATATATACATTCTAGTGAACATGTACAGTGTAATGTACAATCAAGCAGAGTGCAATGTACAATATATACATTCGTTTCTAAAATGAGTCAGTCTTCAGTAAATCTTGAGGGAGGAGAAGAGCACTGGAAAGTAGAATGGTTAGGTAATATGAACTGTGTTCAAGTAGGAGCATTTGGCTTGGATGAAGTACATTTTGAGTTGCTTTATGAAGTTAGAATAAGTGTTGATTTCCTTTATGTCAGTGAGGAAAGCTTGCCAAACAGTAGTTGCCTAAGAGAAGAAAACGTTCAGTTCTGTGGAGTTTGGTTCTAGGGGTAATGAGAGTTAATGTGACTTTTCATGAAGTCTAGCTACATGGAATAAAGGTGTGAAGTTGGAGAAGTTTGTATAGTTAGTATCCTAAAACTACGTTAGATGTTAATTTTAGGGGTAGCCATTTGGGTTTTTCTAAGGTGATACTGTGATGCTCACAGAGATACGAGTTTGTAATGAATCTGCAGATGTTGTTAGAGCTTTTCTAGAATCTGGAAATGTTTTTCTTGGATCTAGAAGCAAAAACTGTAAGCCCATATTCAACTGAGATCTCTGAAAAGGAAGGGCTAGTGAAGGGTAATATAGAGTTGAGTGTAATGGACTATTGGAAGGCACTGATTGTTTTAATGACTGAAACCAAGAAAATGAGCCAGCTAAAACTGTCCTGAAACAGTAGTTGTGGAGATTGAAATGTTAATAGTGTAGCATGGAGATTAGGAAATAGTAATACCAGCTGCCACATACTTCAGAATCAGAAGGACCAGAAAAAGATAAAAAGGACAAAAAGATATGCATACAAAAATGAGGCTGAGCAGCTTAGACAAAGATAGAAAACAGAAATTAGATGGAGGAGAGAGAAATGAAGTAGTAGGCACAAAAATAGTATCAGAAAACATGACCCTACAGCCTTTTCCACAGACCCCGGGGTATGGAGAAGGAGGAGGATAACTAGGATTTCAGGAAAGGGATTCAGGTGTGAGCTTTAGTGCATGACGTTAGTGATCACGGGAGGTGTTGGTATGGCAACAACTAAAAGGAAAACATCTTGTCTTGAGATGATGAGATGGACAGTGGAAATATAAAGGGAGTCAAGCTAAAATAAAAGGTAAGAAAGTCAATCAGCAACAGAAATATCTAAGAGATGTTGCAAAGCTAAATAACTAACTATTGTAGAAGTTAGATGTATACTATGCAATAGACACTATGCATGATCTGGCCCTAGAAAAATACCGAGGGAAATGGAGATTACTTCTGGATAAAGAAAATAAATAATGTAGAAGTTATGCAAGAACATGCAGAGCTAAAAGCTAAGGATAGTTGTATATGATTTATAACAGCTGATAAAAGTGGACTTATGAGAGGATTGAAGAGTTTTATTGCTGGAAAAGAGTGCATGGCAAAAACAAAGCAAGGTGTGTTGTTTACTTGAGAATTGTAATAGGTCATAAAATAAAAACTGGAAAACATAAATAAAATGGAGAGTGAAGAAGGGTGGCATAACAAAGAGTACAAGGTGTTAAATTAAGAAGTAGGTGGTCTCTTCCATCACAAAGAGTGGTAAAACCTTGACTGTGGTCCATCAACAAAGTTCTAGAAGAGGTCTGAGTTTTGAAGGACATTCTGAAAGTGTGGGAATTAGCATCCAAGGCTGATATGTTTATATCAGTGGGAAGAAACCATATTGGTGGCACCAGACGTGTGCCCCTCAGAAAAAGCCCTAGGATAACGGGACTATATTATATTAGTGAATGCAGTAAATTGCAAATGCTATATAATCGACCTATACTACCCAAAAATGTGAAATGTCGAATACACTGATCAATCGCTGATCCGTAAAAAAAAAAATCCAAACACAGAATAAAGTGGGGGGGGGCTTCGCCCCCACCCCCCTGCTTAAATATACCAGCTCTGAGATTGCACCACAGTGCAGTTAATGGCAAAGTCACAAAAATGGCACAGTGATTTTTTTCCCTAGGAAAAGTCACTGTGCCGTGCTTTCAGCATTTTGCCATTTCGCGTAATCATGCTCGACCAAACAGAGTTCACATACTTAAGCATTCGCTTAAATAATAGGAACCCTAAGATAGCAGTTTCTTATTATATGGTCCAGACAAGCAAGGGGTCAGCCAAGGACTGTTTATTACTCTGAGTAGAACAGGTATGTAGAATTCTACCCCTATGTTATGTTCAGCTTAAGTTTACCATTGAAGGTAGTGGCTGCAGGTACACATTACAAATCTCATCTCAGGTATGTCAGAAACTATCTGTTACCCCTTCTATTGGCACATAGCATGAGCTTTCTTAAGGTAAATGCCCTCCAGAGAAAGACTCCTCTCCCTGGTGGATTATTTGGGTAAGATGGCAGAAGAGAATCAGAAAACGAATCGGTCTACAGGGCCAAGATGTTCAGGCTAGGAAGAGGTAAATAAATGCAAATGTGCATACATTCATAATACATACATAATAAATAAATACATACATACATACATACAGATACATGAACATGCTTGTTCTATCATGCATACCGGAGAAGTATAAAATGCTGTCTTGGAATCAAACCCAGCTATGCATTGTGAATTAGTGATTTGTTTGTGTTTATGTTTGCATATGAGGGTATGTATGGTATTAAGTTTATGAAACCCCTACAGATGCTCAGAAAAGTGGGGAAATATCATCAAGACATAGTTGTAATGAAATGAAGGGGCAGGATATGAGGGGAGAAAAGAGAATGTAAGAATTATTAAAAAGCTATTTCATATCTGGTTTTGGAGAGGTGCGTAGAAAGGTGGCATTAGGTTTGAATGACAGATGAACCATGAAAGTATACATTTGGAAAAATCAAGACTATATCAAGGGTGAGTATAAAGGAAGTGAAATAAGAGTGAGACATGACCCATGACCTGCATGGAAAAATACCCAGAAATTTAAAAATGTTAGCACATATCCTAGCTGAAACATTATCAGTGAAACAGGTCACATTGATGTGCAATAACTGAAAATTGCTAGTGAGGTCAAATGGCTGTATCAGAGCATGGTATGGAAAGGAGAAGAAGAAAACCAAAGAATATGAGTCACAGAGGTAAGAGCAAATTTTAGAGGAAAGGGGGGATATAGGCATGTGAATTTCAGACACTGTAGTATACAAGAACTCTAAAACATTGGACAAGGCTTCATACTGGAAACTGATAGAGAAACATAAATGGATAAGGTGGCAAGGTAGAGCCAAGAATAATAAACAGGATGCACTGAAATAGTAGTGGTTAGGTATCAATTTTGTGGTGATAGTTCACCAGAAACAGTGCTCACCCAGTACTGTTTGATATACAGATATCAGATACACATGAAGGCTTAATAACAAGGTAAAATATTTGCAGACAACACAAAAAGAATAATTGTGGTAAGAGATGGGAGCTGGGCTTAACTACCTAATAAAAGACCCTGCCATTTATGGCCTTAATCATCTACATTAAACCACCTACAATTTGTTGTGCCACAAAGAACATTTTCTGTCAATGCCATGATAAATACTGTGGTGTAAACATGCAGATTTGACTGTAAGTGGTGTTATGTTCTGGAGAAATAAAGAATTCACAAATTTTCAAAAGAAAAGACCATTAAACAAACTTTTGATTACACTTTTATTTTCAATTTGAAGAATAATTGGAATTTTGTAGAATACAGCATGGCTTTTTCACAACATATAAATAGTAAAACATTTCAAAAAGACATTCCAGTACTTATTAATATTTTGAATACTGAGGCTAGACATTAGAAAAAATATCCATCACATTCGTAGACTTGGACAAAGCTTATGACAAGGTCCCAAGAAAGCTGACTGGGCAGTCTTGCAATAGTTCAAAGTCCTAGAATCATTGGTAGAATTAGTGCAGGCTATGCACAAGGGCACAAGCACAAACACTATTCAGACTTACAGAGAGGTTTCCAGTGGGAGCTGGGGTGCAACAGGGTTCAACTCTGAACCCAGTGCTGTACTTACTAGTGGTATACCACATTGACAAATGGGTTAGAGTGGACATATTGATAAAGCTGCTCTCTGCAGATGGTGTGGCATTATGAGCAGACCCCGAACAGGAACTTCAGCAAATGACATTAAAATAGAACGGAAACTGAAAGCACATGGAATGAAAATGAGTGCAATTATATATTATCATAATAATGAATGGGGGGAACTAAAAAGAAGCTGAACATTGAGCTAGAAAAGAAAGCAGCAGAACAGGTTAACAGCTTCAAGCATCTGGGAGGGGTGGGTGAGAAGAAGTAAAGTCTGAATGAGGAAGTCAAAGCTAGAGTTAGAGGGCCACAGCCAACTGGCACAGTGTGTAACAAAAGAATGGCAAAGAAGAAAAGTAAAGTGCATGAATCAGTGGTGCAGCCAACACTTCTGCATGCTGCTGAAACCTGGCAGTGAAGGCAGAGCAGCTGAGGAAGCTAGAAGTCATGGGAATGAAGTGCCTAAGGTGGGAAGTAGGAATACTGGGTGACATACAAAGGAATGACAATATCAGAGCAACAGCCAAAGTAGCTACAACTTCAAATGGAGAGAACAGATTACAGTGATTTGGGCAGATGCATAGGGAAGCAGAAGATGATTTGGTGGAGAAGATTTGAGAGAGACAGGAAGAAAGAAAGGGGGAATTATGACATCTAGCAAAGAGATGGATTGTGTGAGAGAAGATCTGTGATGGTTCGACATGACTCTTGAAGATAATACAAGACTGGAAGTTAATTGAGAGCGGTGGCAACTGTTGATGAAACACCCTTATCCCATTTTGAACGTGGAAAAAAGGGGGATGATTATGCTGATGAATCAAATATCTAAAAAAAAGGTATAGTTTACATTCAGAAAATAGTATTCCATAATCATTTAAACCTGACAAATGTGTTCAAGGTGGCATTTATATGAAACAATAGCATGTAATTCCTTTTTCATTTTTACCCATTTCAGCTTAGAAAGGTACAGGGTATGATATACCAGAGACAAGTAAAACTGGAATGATAATAAAGTACAGTTATTGTTGGTACTGTTATAGACTTAACATTATCAACTCTCAAAATGTTGTTGGTTAAGAACTATTCACTTCTGACTTGGCAATGAAAGGATACACATGAAACATCTGTAACTGTGGGCTACGTACCTCAAGTTTTGGGAGGGCTACTTTGTGGCTTACGTTTATCTAAACATTGCAGACTAAGTAATAATGTAATGAGAATCAAAAAGACAAACTAATGTTCACATGGCAGTGTCATAGTTCACATGTGGGAAAACAAGCGCAATTTAATTTGTTCACATAGTATAAGTTAAGAAAAGAAATATTTACTACTATATACAAAGACAGTTTTGATGTTGACCTAAATACTTGTTTTGAGACATCAGTTCTCATCAAACACAAATAAAATAGCAAAGTTCAGGAATAAACCCCTGTGCTGGAACCCTAATATAAGCAAGCTATACAATAACAAGACCTGTAGTACATGGTGCACTGCTCCAAAATCAGGTAAATGATAAACTTAAGTGCTTACCTAGTGAATGACCTGACCTTGAGAGTGCTTAGTGCTGCTTAATAAAGCCATCTTCAGGACACCCTAAGTGCTGCTAAGCTCAGATTTTGTGCTACTGACTAAGAACAGACAATGTTGGTTGACAAAGAACAGTGGCAGCAGGTAAAGCAGCTTTTTAAAGCTGTTAGAATTTCACTCTGCTACATGTAAAATCAGACAGTGTAGTAAGATGAAGTGTCTAACAGCTTTAAAAAACTGCTTTACTTTCTGCTTTTTGCCCCTGCTGTACTTTTCAACTGCTCATGACTATATAGGACACCCCAGATTTTGTCTCATATGTTTCCTCTATTCTTTGCGAGATTATTGATTTCTGGTAAATCTCTGAAGATTATAGTCAACCAATAAAAGTTTCACAGATACTTAAAGGCTATTAATCCATGAGGATCTTTAGATGCTTGGCTATACATTTCCATGAAGTTTTTAGCCCTTATTTCTTAAGTACAAATAAAATAATGGGCGTTCATTAGAATTTCATACCTTTTTATTGTTCAACAAAGTGTAAATAAGTTAAAAAAACACTAGACATTTTTTCAACAACTATTTCAGAAACCATAGAATCAATGCTTAACAATACATGGAGCTATTACATAAGAGCACAGTCTTCCTTAGAAGACATAATCAATATCTTAGCTGATAAATCTAGGTTTAGCTTTGCATTCATATTTTGCCCTTACTTTTCCTGACATATTTCCATGCCTGCATACCTTACCAGATAACTTTGAAATAAGTCCTGAAGACACAGTCCAAGGCAAAATGCATTGCAGACAATGTGCCAGGCTGCTTTCTTCTTAGCAGCAAACACTGTCTTATATCCTCATTATTAAACATAATCAGTCTCAGCCTGTCCACTTGATTCATACTGGAGTTGTGGAGATGTGCAGTAGTCATACCACTTCATAAGAGAAAGCCTACTACTGACATTGGTAATTATAAAGCTATAAGCCTAACCATCCTCTTCTGTAAAGCAATGGGTGTGCCATTGTGGAACCTATTAACAAGGACATTGGCAGTCTACAGTCTCTTCAGTCAAACTAGTTTAGGTTCATTAAAGGTAGATCCTGCATCTTAAACTTAGAAGGCTTCAATGAACATGTAGATGCTGCATCTCATGCAAGCAGGTTGGTAAACACTGCTCACTTGGGTCTAGTGAAGGTTTTTGACAACATGCCACATTATGGCATTATTGTCAAGCTAATCTTATTATATGTAAACACTTATATAATCCACTGGATGCCAAAACTAGTTTACTGAAAGAACTCAGTCTATTAGTACAGGGGCATGATCTCATTTAAAAAGATTGTTACTAGTTGTGTCCCTAAGAGATCAATCCTCAGGCCACTTCTCTTCAGTATTTATTACTGTGATATGAAGTTCATTGTTAATGGCCTGCAGTTGACCAAGTTTGCAGTTTTGCAGCAAACTTGGAGCTGTCATAAACTCCCCAGCTGATTCCTAGATTAACTCATTATAGACCAGTGGTGTTTCTGCAGCTATATCCTACTTATGCCTCTAGCCATCAAATATGGCTTATTCATATTTGCATTAATAATTCCAAAACAATGTTACAGAAAAGGTGTTAGAAGATTTCATCTCAAGGCTTACACAATATCAGATATGACTGTATTGATATTTGACCTCTGAATAGTGAAAGTGAAGAGATATTCAATATAATTTCTATACTTTTTTTTGTGTTGCAATAATTTTCACATTTCTTTCTCAACAATCAAGTGACACAAAACTGCTTAACCTCATATGATAGCTCACAGCAGGATGAACAAAATGCTGCTGGCAATATGTGTGTTGCTTGAATTGTGGCTGAGATATCAAAAGCTGTTTATACAACATTGCAAATTCATAACCAGCAGACTAGAACGCATCTGTGAAAGAATGAACCTTTAGCTAAATTAATACAATGAATCCTGAGGTCAGAAGTTTTACAAAGGAACATAGGAACATAGAAACACACTAGGCAAGTGATGGAGAACATTAGATGCCTGGCCATATATATCTTTAAGCAGACCCCTCTCAAGCACTAAATACTGCTCACCACCCAAATTGAACAGGGCTGTACATCATTACGTTTGTGTAAATTTGAGATTACCCATCCAGTCATGGAGACTTGGCTTCTGAGTATAAGCAGAGTTGTATAAATCTCTCAAAGTACTTGAAAGTTTTAAGACTGTTAACTTTATTGGCTAGAATTATTTGGAGCCTTTTCAATTATGCAATATACTGAGACTTGTACATATCAAAGGATGCATTGTATTCAATGATGAGTCTAATAACAGAAAAGTACAATGGAAGGATGACTTTTCTTGATCTTGAAGATATTCCCTTGGGAATCAAGTGGGTCAGATAGAAGGATATTCTGATTGTTGTGAAAACATGATGATTAGATGAAGAGAGTTATCCACATAACCATCTAGGTCTCATGGCCATATTTTTCTGAAGAGGATTACTGTTTATAACATATGAGGTGGCAGCAACTCTTCTGCCAAACGCTACTAAGCTGAACTTGTTTTCATTTAGTTTGAGATCATTTTTGATACACCATGTATGTGCTTATTCCAGGCCTTTCTGGAGCTATATTGTATCAGAGGATGAGTGAATAACTATGTCCAGTTTGTAGTCATCAACAAAGTTGGTCAACTAAACCGCTGCTATATTGGCTTGGATATCTGAAAAATAAACGTCAAACAAGGGAAGGCCTACAACTGATCCCTGTGGCAACCGCGCTAGTTATATTTTTACATTCTGAAATGGAGCCAGGAACTTTCCCAACTTGGGATCTATTGGATAGCCAGATTGCAATCCAGTGAACAATGTAGGGATTTATGTTACATTTGGATAATATTTCAAGAATACCAGTATGATGGAGAGTGTCAAAGCTTTGGCCAGGTCAAGATAAGCAGTGTGCACAAATTACCACTGACCACAGCCCCTCTAATCTTTACAAAGAAGCTTACTTGGTTTGGAAGGCAGGATTTTATGCTATGATATGTTTCATACATTGCATAAAAGGCAGGTGAGGGGTGATGGGTCTATAATGACCTGAGTCTGTTGAAGGACCACCCTTGTGTACAGGAGTCACACTGACTGTTCTCCAGGTATTAGGAACAAACCCTGTAGACATGTTGAAGTTGAACAGTTTAAGTTCAGTTATTCTCACCCTGGAATGGGTAAGTCCAGTCTTACACCAATTAGTATAAGTTAATTTAAGCACTAAATGGGAAACTGGCTAAGCTTAAAATACCCCATAATGGCAGCTGGACTAGTACTTACCTATGAACCTTTACGTAGATGCTCAGCAGTACATACTTGTCACTGATGAGAACGTAGTCTAGTATGTTGTCTAGTCCTGAGGAAGTATTAATTTTAGCCTTTTACAAGGATTCTAAGACTTGTTACAAAGGGACTTCAGATGAAACTAAATTTTCAGGCACAGTGTGGGCAACAATGGGGTAGGAGGGTAAAGCTGGCACTAAATTTGTTTCCTAATATTTTAGCTATACCCTTTGGGTTAGAATAGCTGATACTATTATTATATGTGCTCAGTGCACTGATGGACATGATTTGTTAGTTTTCTGTAATAAATATAGTTTCCTTTGAAATCTGTATAAATTTTAAGTTCATACTTTGCTTTACATTTTCTAATAATGTTTTAAGGGATATGTGAGAGAAAAAGAAAGTTGATCCATATAGTCTCCTCAGTGTTTGACCATAGCAAGTCATTAAAATTGCAATTTGATAAAAATTAATTTCAAGAATAAATCTTAGAAATTTGCCTTCAATTGAATATGAGACTAGAGCTGGATGGAGAGCAGCACCTTTTGTAGACATCAACAAATGTGATAGTGCAGTACCGCATTCAGGCTCATTCTGAGACAATGCACTGAGAGGAGGTGTACTAAATATGCAGAGAGAAGTAGACCTTTCATCTTGGTCAAATCGAAAATGCAGCAAATTATTTCTACAGCTGTTCACCCCTTTCAACATACAGCTATACTCATCTCTCTCGGGTAGTCTAGTAGTAAACTAATAAGCATGATAACATACAGTCTTTATTAAAGAACTCCCTGGATCATCACTCGTTCTATGAAAAACCAATAAATGAATTCTGGCTTAACCTAGTTCTGCTGCGTTCCTCCTCTGATGTTGGGTGTTTGATTCAAGGAGTTTTGGGGATGAAAGTGAGTGGTGGACCACTGGTTTGATCTATAGGAGTAAGGGAGTGATGGTGACTATGCTGCATATTGGGAAAGGGTGAGCAGGGGTATGCTGTCTAGTAAATGGTTATCTAGATGTTCATGCTGTGATTAATAATTAAAATGTCATTCAATAAAGTTAAGTTTATGGAAGTTTATTAAAGGTCATCAAACATCATTTGGTGTGTTGCATTTTATTATCAAAGCTGGCCATACTACTTTAAAAGCAGAGAAGTATCGCTGAATCTCTTAGTTGTGTAAATCCCTTCCCATGGGAATTTTCATGGGAAACACACAATCAGTTATCATTAACCAGTTCTTCAGAATGCCTCATTATCATTTAGAATGGCTTTTGGGATGGCCCACTGAGGTGATTTTACTATCTGTGCTAAATCAAAGCTATAGCCTATCTCGGAATCAGAAACGGTATCTGTGAGTGGTTGGCCACTCACAATAGAGCTTGTTATTTAAGTAGCCCATTCAAATCCCATACAGTGGAATTATTAACAGTGGATTCACTCCTTCATTTTCCCTCTGACTGCATATAATTGTCTATATATCCAGTTCATCATCCTTACTTCATTCTCTTTATACAATACTATTTCTGTTTTGCAATATTCCAAATCATCATTTACTACTGAATCCTGCAGTCCTTTTACACTTCATCTGTAGTTGTCTTACACTTGACTTCCATAATATTCCAACTCATTATAAATATTCCCACTTATATGCCTTCCAGCAGTCTTCAAAAATAACATATCCATTGTGAGTCTAAATGATCCAACCATAATTTATCAATATAATCCTTCAAATCTTCTTTTGTCACATCTTATATAATACTTTCTAGATCTTACCTATTATGTCCTTTTATCTGATACTTCTTAATCTAACACAGACTGCTTTATGATGAGAAAAAACAAAATACATGTTTATTAACTGCCATCCCATCTCTAATGTGTTACAGTACACAACATGTACAACAATGTATATTTTAGTAATAATATTTTTACCCTAACATTACTCACTACATGCAAATACATGCTTTTCAGTATATCCACAGCTATTTATTTTTTCCATTTCTAGTTCTGAATCATACATAATATATACAGAATACAGTCTGCTTACTCAACAAGGTAATACTGAAGACCTTCTGAGAACACTTTTTATGTTATTAACGTTAACGGTTAAGACATTTAGAAACTACAGTCCTTTAAATATTTTTCATTTCTCCACCTGTGTTACCAATAAATCATTCCTCCTGATGAGTCCCTTCCTCCCCTCCTTCAATCCCCATACATCGCTCTGTTGTCACACATAATATTTTACTTCCTTTCAGTATAAATACCATAATCATTATCTTCTTCTTCAACAGTACTGCATTCCACCTCCGATGTGTTATCTATCATTATTACATGAAAAATTAGTATTGGCATTTATCATCTCATACTTCACCACGTTTTGAATGTCCGTTCACTACTCTCTACCATCATACTGCTATCACTATTTAAATATATTTATTTATATAAGTATATTTATCGTTACTGAACAGATTCTATTTGTAGTAGACAGTCAATTTAGAAATGTCTTACCGATTTACACTTAATATATTCCTGAAAACACTTTCGCTTTGAATGTTACTTTACCTATATCTCACATTTATTTTTTGCCGTGGTATTTTATGCCCTTAATTTGACTGTAGTAAAATAGAGTACCTTTTAGTAAATGAATCATTATAGCATTAGGCAGTTTTATAAAATGTAATGTTTTCCAAACAAGTCAAGAACTGTTGTCTAAAATCAGTCTGCATCCTAGACTTTAGTAACAGTAATTATCATTTCATAATACTCAATAGCTCATTCCCTGGGATTCCCGAATGCTAAATTCCATGCAGGAACAGTGCAGCATCTCCTACATGGAGATCGGCCATCGAGTGATTCAGCAAAAAACTGATCCAACATACACAAGCCTGTCTACACTGTTCCTGCATGGAAGACCATGTGGCATGCCAATTACCTCATTTTTTGGTGAAAACCATACAAATGATGTGAATTAATGATTCAGGAAGCTGCCAGTTCTCCATGCAGGAACAGTGTCAGTGCAGAAATGTGTTCATTTACTAACTGAACACATTTCTGCAAAAAAAGAAAATGGAGGCATGACAACACAAACAAAAGCATGTATTCACATCTCTAGACATGCCAATGGCCAGATATATGGCCATTGGCATGAATAAAGGTTTAATTTTAATATAAAATAACTTTCTTTTGTGGGTGATCTTCAGCCGTTTAAGCATAGTGCAGCAGCACACCAACATGATAGTGCCAAAAAAAAAATGTGAAAACCCAAATAAATCTACAGTTTGCCATTATAGACTATGGCATGCAGAATCAAAATAATACCAGGGGACAGTGGTTGTCAAGGGGAAAGGCTTCATATCAGTGCAGTATCAGTGCAGTATCTATGGGCTAAGGTAGTGGGGTATGCAAATGAGGGAAAGTTTGCTGAATTACAAAATATTCTAAGACCAAAACCTGCACCTAACCGTGCAGGTGCTAGAACAGAATCGTGAAGGCAGGAGGAGCAACTAACATGAAAAGGGAATGTGTTATTCTTACTGTGAGCACATTGGAGCTCTGTTGGCTTGGTTTGCACTTAGCTAAGCACAGCTAAGCAAGGGGGTGTGTCTGAGGCTGTAATATCTTACACCATGAAATTAAGAATGTCAGAAAACAGAAACCAAACCACAATCCGAGTCTCCAGAGAAGCAATAAAATGTGAAAAAACCAAACACTGAAAGGCTCACCACAGCACAAAATCCTGTAACAATCCTAAAAAGATTCAAAAATCCAACTTGTAAAATTCAGAGTCTTTTATTGAAAGTACAGCACACAAGGAGATAAGCGCTTTCGCGTGTAGTAACACACGCTTCTTCAGATCTATTTTAACAATGAAACAGTGAGTTTACATACCCTAAGAAAGCTCAATCAGTATTTTAATACAAGTTAATTAAGCAATTAAGCAATTAAATGCTGAATGAGAGCTCTAGCTTTAAAGACACCATACATACTTTGATGTCATTGCTGAAATGCTAAATGTTAGTAGCACAGCCTCAAAACCTATAGATATATATATATACTGAACAGATCTATAACATATATAAAAACTACAAACAATAGACATGACATATATATTTAAAAGATGAATAATAAAATGCATACTTTATATTAAAACCATAATGAAATCAACAAACACTTAATACAAAACTATCATACACATGATGAACCATATAGGCATAAAAATCATGGCTGCAGAAACAAATAAGGACCTTCTAACCCACTAAGAATCTAAAATATAGAGGGTGAATAGAGCAGGTATTACCTGCTCTTAAGCACTGATCTGAGGGATACATATTGATTAATGCCCGGTGGTAAATGGGCCCTTAACTTAAAAATCCACTGTAGTTCAATGCTCTCCAATAAATTCATGTGGTCACCCCCTCTATTGCTGTGTTTAACTATTTGTAGGACTCTGAAGTTAAACATGTGTGTGGTGTGTTCCATGACATGTTTCGCTAACGCATTCTGTTCTTTATGTTGTCTGATGTCATAGACATGGTTGTAAATTCTTTGTTTCAATTTTCTCTTAGTGAGTCCTACATAGAACGCCGGGCATGTATTACAATTTGCCAAGTATATGACACTCTCAGTATCACAGCAGGCATAAAATCTAGGAATGAACATAAAGTTCAAATAGGGATGCACAAAGACCTGGTCTGTAGTTACATACCTACACATATTACATTTCCCACATGTGTAGGTGCCAGCCTTACATACATTTTTTATTATTGTTCCTACATTAGTGTCTATTCTTGGATTATTACATAGTAATCTTTTGAGATTTTTGTGATTCCTATACGCAAAATTAGGTTGATCACCTACTAACCTCCTGGTTTGGTCATCTGCAGTCAGCAATTTCCAATTGCTGCATATAATGTTCTTCAGTGACTTATTGTCATTAGTGTAAGTAATGGTGATCCTAATGACATCTGTGTTATCTTTCAAATTCATCTTTGGTGCTTGACTGAAAATTTTGTTAGACATAATTGTCTCATTCAAAACTTCAGACCTAATTCTCTTTACCATGTTGGAATCATATCCTCTTTGTACAAATAAATCTTGCATTAAATTAGCTTCCAAATACCTTGATGTTTCATTCTTACACAGCCTAGCTATCCTAGTGAATTGACTCCTGACTATACCAGGGAATGTATGTCTGGGGTGCATGCTGTTAAAGGATAGGAGCTCTGTTGGCTTGGCTTGCACTTAGCTAAGCACGGCTAAGCAAGGGGGTGTGTCTGAGGCTGTAATATCTTACACCATGAAATTAAGAGTGTGTTCGCATCCAGAACGGGACATTTCTGCTAAAACATGTTTAGCTTAGCTAAACAGGTTTGTGCGGCGTGCACTGGGACTTTAAAAAAAAAAAAAACACAGGAAATGGCAGCACTATGTATATGTAAACAAGGATGTGTTTCCGAGGCTGTATAGCCTTGTTTACCTTGCCTAAATGGGTTTGTGCTGTGCGCACCAGGATTTAAACCACAAAAATAAAAAAAAATACAGCAAATGGCAAGTGGAACAAGAAAAAAAAAGGAAATAGCAAAATAGAGGTACTGAAATACAATTAATAGAGATGGCAGGTGGAATGTATTATACTCAGCCAATCACACAGGCAGCATCTGCAGCACACCACTATAAACAATGCAACCACCTTTCAGTCTGTTTTTTTCCCACAAACTCTACACCACCGGTGTACACAGATGGAGAAATTTTACCTGACAAAACTAACAAAATGTTAGGGGCTGCTGTGCCCTCATAAATCAGTATGTGCAAGAGGCTGAGGGTGGTGAAGAGGGCAATGCTGACAACTGCCTAGACTTATGAAGAGGAGGAGAAGAGTGTTCAGGCCAGGGTAACCTACTAGGGCCTATATGATCTGGAGATAGTAGAGCGCTACAGGGTGGACAGGGACATACTGCAGCAAATTGTGGAGCTGTGCCAGACTCGCCTCACATCCAGAAGAAATAGATGGAACCTATCCCAGTGGATACCAAGGTATGTGTAGCTCTAAGAATATTGGCTACAGGTACTTTCCAAAGACCAACTGGGGATATCATGGGGGGTCTCACAGGCATCTGAGTCCAGGGTACTCCACCAGTTCCTGGATGCCATGAGAACACATGCCATGAGGAGAGGACCTACAATATGTGTCTCTTCCACCATGTAGCAGACAACCCAGAGGTAGTGGGTGCCATAGACTGCATGTGCATCCACATCAAAGCACCCCCTGGTGACTGGGGTTGGGTCTATATAAACTGCAAGGGGTTCCACTACAACTGCCAGGTCAAGTGCGATGCCCAGGGCATTATCACGAATATGTGTGCTGGCTGCCCTGGAAGCTATCACGACTCCCACATCTGGCATTCCTCACAGCTATATCACTGGTTTTCCAGGGGGGGACATCCTGTATGGCCATTTAGTGGGGTATGCTGGCTACACACTGGAGCTGTGGATGATGCCACCCATCTGAAATGCACACACAAACCCACACAAGAATGCCATAATAAGACACATGCACAAACCAGGTTCATTACTGAGTGTGTGTATGGCATGCTCAAGTCACTGCCTTGACATATCTGGTGGAGCCTTGCAGTACTCACCAGCCACATGTGCACATATGGTCATAGTATGTGCCGTGCTACACAATATGATCCTGTGGAAACAGCTGCAGCAGTAACAAAATGGAGAAGGGCCACATGGCCCCCCACCATTGTCAAGGCCTGCACAGGCACAGAGGGACTTGGAGGAAGAACATCCTGAGCCTGACCCTGTAGGCAGATGGAGGCATGCCCAGTATGCCTTGGCCTTAGCAAAGAAACAACACATAGCACATACACTGACACTGTAGGGCCCCAGGGAATGATGTCTCTCTCTCTCTCTCTCTCTCTCTCTCTCTCTGAATCGCACAGACAGTAAAATGGATGCCAAACATCACACCACCTATACTTGACCATGTATAGGCAGTGTATTGTGTGCATCAGACATGGTCAGCCCTCAAGCACCACCCTCACAACAGCTGCAGGCACAAGATAAGCCAGTCTCTGTAACAAATTAGAATAATGGGGTGTACTTTTCTGATAGCATATCTATGGTATTGATCAAGCATGTAAGGAAATGGGGTGGCTAAATGAGATAGCAGCAGGCAACTGACAGCTCTGTGGTAGAGCAGGATGGGTATCCCCAGTACTGCCCTACCCACACCATGCAGTATCACCCTAGTTGACAAATACCACTGCAGTATATGTGGTGAGGCAAATAACTGGGGGGTCATAGATCACATGCATGGATGTCAAAGTGGGGGTCCCATACCCACCACCATCCCACACAGCAGATAAGTTGTAGACAACCATACAGAAATCCCTGGCAAAGGCCCCCACATGGTGACAAACATGAAATCCCCACCCACAGTGATATCACAATAGGTCTGGCAGTGGCAATATGGCTTTGAAAGGTAAGAAGTCTGAAACTACAAATGTCTATGCCAGAACAATCTGACCTGTGGTTGATACTGTTATGCCTGTAGTCTGAAAGATAGGGCACACCACTATGCTACATGAGACCAAAATGTTAAGCAAATATCAGCACAGTCTGTGCAGATGTGTATCGTGTACAGTCATATCACCCCCCCATAGCCACATAGAAATGCAGTAACATGTTCCTAGACTTAAGCAGCATCCAGCCGTCACCCAGAGTGATGGCACAATAGTAACAGAAAGCAATTGTTAGTAACATCCACAGTCAACTTACTGGTGCCATCCCAGGGGTGTCTCCTGCCGGCAGCCGTGGAACGTATGATCATCAGAATGCACTGCCCTGCTACAGATGAACTGCATCTGTCACACCTGGCCTACAGACCTCTGGCAAATGCCTATGCCTTACCCACAGTGCCCTTTAGGGAGTGTCATGGGGTCCATAACTCCAACATAACACAGTCCAAAAAATGCAATGAAAGGCCATGCTGACAACTGCTAGGAGCAAACCTGCCAGCCTCAGGGAGCCAAAAATTGGGACAAAGCCATGAATAATGGGGTGATGAAGGTCCAAAGAGAAGGGCACCTGTGAAATACTGCTCTAATAATGTTATAAAGTTGATGAAATGATTTTTAGTAGCATGGAATGTCTGATGGGTACAAAGTCTGAAACTGCAATGTCAACTGTCTGTAATATCTGACTTTAACCCTGAGTGACTTGCAAAACCCTTTTTATGGAAAACCACACTTGTTTGGATAACCAACAAGATATATGAGTCATGGATGTGGACATTCTGTGATACTCTGCATAGTCGACAGGCAGTGCTAGGAGTTTAAGCACGGGAATGCACTTACTGCAGGCAGGCCTAACCCTGGAAGATGGTGACATGTCTGCTCCCATAGAACCCTGGGCCACAGCCATGAAGAGTAACACACCCCTCCCTGATCACTCATCCTATGCAACATCCTGACCCCAGCATGTGGCCATCCAAGCAAAATGAGGTGGGCCCTACATATATGTGTGACAAACACACACCTCCAGGCTGGTCAATCAGTCTGACACACAAGACCCTCCAAGTGCAGTCAACTATTTAGCAGAGCCCAATGCAAAGTACAGGTAGCTATAGGGTAATAAAAGAAAGCCATATGGAACAAACAATCATGTGTTGTTAAACAAAGTTATAGTGGAAAACTGTAAGAAGGGGAATAATCTAAGTATAGCATGGATTGACTACAAAAAAGCATTTGATAGTATTTGATAGTATCCCACATTCATGGATAAAAAGAGTGCTTAAAAATGTATAAGATACACCCTACACTGATTGACTACATTGCAGTAACCATGAAACAGTGGCAGACCGCTTTGCATAAAGGACAGATTATTATCCCAGGGATAAATATTCAAAGGGGGATATTCCAGGGTGACTCTCTGTCACCATTGCTATTCTGCCTTGCCATTAATCCATTAAGCTGTTTACTTAACAGCTTAGGCCATGGCTACAATTTGGCTTCTAGAAAACAACGTCTAATGACTTCTCATTTTCTCTTTGTCAATGATTTAAAACTGTATAGCTCATCAGATGAGGAACTGAAAGCACAGCTGGAGGTTGGCAAAACATTTTCAGATATTAGAATGTCATTTGGTCTTGATAAATGTGTAAAAGCAACCTTAAAAAAGGAAAACTGCAGCACCAGGAAAACATCAGTTTGGGACAATAATGTGATATAAAAGAACTTGAGCAATAGGGAGTGTATAAATACTTGGGAATTGATGAAGGATCAGCAATAAAACATGAACAAATGTGAATAAAGCTCAGTAAGAAGTAGTTTAGAAGACTTAAATTAATCCTGAAAACAGCATTGACATCTAGGAACAAGATCCAAGACATAAATCAATTTGCTCTTCCTGTCCTAACTTATAGTTTTGGCGTGATTGACTGACCCCAAAAAGTGTTGGATAGATTGGATATTAAAACAAGAAGGATGATTCATGCTCACCAAATGATTTATAAAAATCAGTGTATACCATGAATATGAAGGATGGATGGGCCTCCTTGAAACTGATTACATGTACAGATCTGTAATCATGGGACTCCACACATATCTACTGACCTCACAAGATCCAAATGTAGTGAAAGGTTTGAAACATGAGAAGAATAAATCTAAGATAACATTTCTGCTTAATTTAGCAGAAGCATATCGACGTCAAGTAGGAATGGAAATCAAACCAGAAGTAGATAAGAACCAGGCAGCAACTGAATGTGCTAAAAAACAAAAGAACGAATATAAGTTGAAGGACCAGATGAGAAGGCAAGAAATGTGGAAAAAATATGAATATAGTTGAAGTATAGAAACATCTGGAAGAGCTTCCTGTTGAGCAAGAACGAACGCAGGAATAGTTAAGGAGAGGTGAATTCACATCAAGAAATGAAAGGTTAATATTGGCAGCCCAAAACAGTGGGCTACGTACATGCTGATTTACAAAGTCCATTGAACATGTGGGAGAAATAGACATATGTAGGTTTTGTAAAACCAAATTGGAAACAGTCACACACCTTGTTGCTGGCTGTGTTGCACTAATGGCAGAGAAACTGTATACTGAAAGGCATAATAATGTGGTGAGACTGTTACACTGGAGATTGTGCCAACATAATGTATTGAAGTGGTTGCAAAACACTGGAAAAATAAGCCACAAAGAATCCTAGAAAATTATGAAGTTTATATCACATGGGATCACCCATTACCAACAGTTCAAAAGATAGATTCTAGAAAACCAGATACAGTGGTCCAAGAAAAGAAGACAAAAGTAGCATTGATCATTGAAATTGCAACACCTAGTGACTACAGTGTCTTGCATACAGAGATATACAAAGTCATAAAATACCTTGATCTGCAGGCAGAAATGAGAGCCATGTGGAAGAAAGATACCCAGACAGTTCCAATAGTAGTAGGAGCAACTGGTCTTATAAAAAAGAATTTACAATCGTATTTAGATATGTTACCAGTTCATGTAACACCATATGAATTGCAGAAGGAGTCATTACTGGGCAAATTGCGGGTGCTATGAAGAGCACTTTTGGCTGACATCAAAGAGTTAAACAATGCTAATTTCTTGAACTTTAATCATACTTTGACTAAGGAATGGGGTCCATTCCCATCAAGGTATTAGGAACCCAAAAGACTTGGAGAAATTAAAAACAGGCAGGCCCAACTCTGGAAGATGGTGACATGTTTGCACCCACAGAACCCTGGGCCACAGCTATGGGGAGTAACACACCCTTCCCTGATCACTCATACTATGTAACATCCTGACCCCAACATGTGGCCATCCAAGCAAAATGAGGTGGGCCATACATATATGTGTGACAAACACACACCTCCAGGCTGGTCAAACAGTCTGACACACACAAGACCCTCCAGTCAACCATTGAGGAGAGCCCTATGCAAAGTACTGGTAGCTATAGACAAACATATCTGCCCAGGATACACACACACCCACATATCCTATCCCCTACAAACCCATCTGGAATATACCTGTCACCCTGATCCTGTGTGACTTATATTACCCAACTGTGGACTGGAAATCAGACCAGGCCAGAACATAAATGCACAGATATTCCACCATTGTAATATATCACCAAGGTGCTGGGCCATTTTCACAGCACCAGCAGTCAATTTTATTTATTTTATTTTTCATTTTATTTTACATTTGTTGACTGGGATAGTCTAACTGGATTTATGTCCATTTTCAGTAGAGTCCCGGGGAGATAAGCACCAAGAGATTACTAGACTACTAACATACAGATACTAGTTGTTATACAGTTAAATACTACACATTTTAAACAGTTCAGAAATCTTCACAGTTTATACAAAAAACATGTTACAAGCATTAGATAAGATATTTTAGACTTTATGTACAAGACTTCATTAGTAACTAGAAAGTAATTGTTAAACAAATGCATACTTCAAGTTTCAACAGTTCAGCAATGCTCACAGTTTAAACAATACTTGTTGCCTGCCTTAGGTAGGATGCTTTAGAATTATATGCAGAAGAATTTAACTAGGTATTTAAAGTATCTCTATTAGAATAAGATATGTTTTTGCCAAGGATAGGCCTTGATCTACAAAGACACAGATAGAGCAGGAATTAGGTCTTAAGAGAGGGTATTTGGGATATAGTATGAGATTAGTCTGGATTTGTACAGGGACATAACCAATGGCTTTTAAGATAGAGTTTCAGATTGTGTTTAAAAAGTGTAAATGAAGACAGTGATGTAAGTTCATGGGGGAGTTGGTTCCAATACTTTCCAACTGCATTTGAGAACAGAGCATTTCCTGCCATGTTATTAGAGTTACATGTTGATGCAAGTAGTTTATTAGATGAGCGTAAAGTTGAGAGGTTCTTATACTGGGTAATGAGACTAGCAAGTGTTGGGGTACTGGTGGGTTGGAAAAGGGTTTTGTGCACAATGGTGCAGTCTGATTTACAAATGTGTAGCATTTCCCTCAGGGCCTGGTCACAGACTACGTTTTAAGCCAGGCACAGGCCACCTCTTATCAACCTGTAGGAAACAGAATGCAGTGACAGGACTTTTAGTCTTTCTGTGTAAGACTTGTTTATGTACCCTGTAATTTCTTGGTGAGAAGCCTCCCTGGTCTCTCCAGTTGTTGCAGTTGTCTAGTGAGGTACATGCAAAATGATGCATTGTACTCAATTATTGGTCTGATGATAGCCAAATATAATGGAATTATAACATACTTCAATCTAGATCTGATGCCTTTACTTATAAGATGTGCTGCATGGAAGAATTTCCTTACTATTTTGGATACGTAGTGGTCAAAGTTCAGATGGCTATCAACCAAGTACCCAGTTCATGTACCACAGGGTCTACACTTAGGGGGGTTCTGTCTGTAATGTAATTAACAGGGATGTCAGCTTTCCCAAAGGGAATAATAATGCATTTTTTTGCATGTAGCTATAACCTATGGCTTTGGCACCACTCATTTGTCTGTGTGTATATTAAGATCATTGGAGGACTCAGTCAGTGCTCCCAATTTGCAATTGTCAACAAACTTTGTCAGCCATGGGCCATGTAAGTTTACCTGGACTTCCAAAAAATAAATTCTGATCAATAAGGGGCCTAGCACAAAACTATGTGGTACTCCACTGGTGACTGGTCTTTTTCTAGAGGTGAAATCACCCACTTTGACAATATGTGTCCTATCTGTGAGCCAGGTGCTTACCTATCTGGTACTATAGGGGTTAATTTGCAATTGGGAGGGTTTCTCTATAATACCTGAGTAGGGGATTGTGCCAAATGCCTTGGATAGGTCATGAAAGGTAGTATAGACTGTCTTTCCCTTATCCAGGGCCACCGTGACTTTCTCAATGAAGTCAGCTATGTTTAACAGGCATGATCTACCTTTACCAAATTCAAACTGGGTTGGGTCCAGAGTTTTCAGATTATCTATATCCTTGTTAATAAGGTCCATAATGATTCTTTCCATGGCCTTGCAGATGAGGCTAGTCAAGCATATGGGCCTATAATTCCTATGACTTGTTGAAAAAAGAGAAGTCAGGCAGGGCATAATGCACACATTTTAATTTCAAGAGACATATTACAATATAGTTGTATTTCAATAATATGAGCCAGCTATGTGTACTACAATGGTGGATACACTCTAAAGCAGTCTAGAATGCTGATGTCTCACATCATGGTCTGTTCTGCCCTGACCATGTACAGACACATATTGCCTTGTTTGCTCCATGAAGGAGATGGATGTGATTATAACACCATGTTGAGATGAAGGAGTTGGACTGTGAGTTGAAGCCTTTGTTGTAATTGGTAGCACTAGAGCAGATGGTCCAGCATTTGAACTCTGTGCAGGTTGGACCACAGACAGTGATCTCAATGGCCAATGATGATTCTTCTGACAGTCGGCCTGCCTCTCCCAGGTTGTAATCTGCTGAGCAGTCAGGGAACTCTGAATCCTGTTGGTAGTACAACACTGTTGCAGTAATTATTTTAAAATTCACATAAGCATTAAAACAAGAGCAAAAGTGAGGACACAATCCAGGAACGTAAAATCGCAAGTATTTATTGCAACGGATGAGCGCTTTCCTAAAAATAGCTTCTTCAGATCCAAATAATTTTTACAAAGAGTACATTATTTAAATACAGAATTGATTAACCAATTACAAAAAACTGACCAATCACAAAGAATACATTAATTACGCTAAAAATACATAATTATTTAAAACTGCCTATTTAAAACAGAATTCCTAAACTATTGAATATAAAAAATGATAAATAAAATAAATGAATTTACAAAATAGAGATAAGAATGTATATAGACATGTGTATGTAACGTCAATGAATGTAAGAAATATAATTGATAATTTATTTTAATTTATTTAATATGTCTGCACTGTCTTAAGTTGGGTTTTGTCTGGTATAATCACTTCTAATACTCTAAATGAGAACTCATGATCATTTCCATGTTGGAGCACATGCTTAGCCAAGGCATTATGTATAGTACCTTTCCTAATATGATAGCTGTGTTCTCTCATTCTATCACGGGGTGGGCGATTGGTTTTGCCCGCATAGAAAGAGGAACAAATTTTACAGACAGCTAGGTATACTACATGTGAAGTCATGCAATCCGCGTCAGCTTTCATATAAAATATTTTACACAAATCAGGATGAAAGAACTGCGTGCTACTATCAATAAATGAACAAAAGTTGCAATGACCACATGGTTTTGTATATCCTGACATATTCAAATGTCTATCAGCTTTAGGGTAACATAATAATCTTTTTAAGTTACTTTTATTCCTAAACAAGAACCGTGGTGCTTCTCCAACAATCTGTTTGAGATCATCATCAACCTGTAAAATATTCCAATATTTTTTGACAATCTTCTTAACTTCAAAATGATCAGACGTAAAAGATGTAGAGAACTTTTGCTATCATATTAGGAAAGGTACTATACATAATGCCTTGGCTAAGCATGTGCTCCAACATGGAAATGATTATGAGTTCTCATTTAGAGTATTAGAAGTGATTATACCAGACAAAAGAGGTGGTAATATTATGTCTTATACTGAAGGGAAAGAAAGTGGCTGGATTATTTTATTGAGGGCTGACAGGGGCTCAGGGTTGAATGAAAGAGCATCAATTAAACCCAACTTAAGACAGCGCAGACATATTAAATAAATTAAAATTATCAATTATATTTCTTACATTCATTGACGTTACATACACATGTCTATATACATTCTTATCTCTATTTTGTAAATTCATTTATTTTATTTATCATTTTTTATATTCAATAGTTTAGGAATTCTGCTTTAAATAGTTAGGCAGTTTTAAATAATTATGTATTTTTAGCGTAATTAATGTATTCTTTGTGATTGGTCAGTTTTTTGTAATTGGTTAATCAATTCTGTATTTAAATAGTGTACTCTTTGTAAAAATTACTTGGATCTGAAGAAGCTATTTTTAGTGAAAGTGCTCATCCGTTGCAATAAATACTTGCGATTTTATGTTCCTGGATTGTGTCCTCACTTTTCCTCTTGTTTTAGTGCTTACGTGAATTTTAAAATAATTTGTTTGGAGAACAAGAGCATTTACCTGCGTAGCAGCTATCTTGACTTTCACATACTGTTGCAGTAATGTAATGAGGCCAAGGTTTCCACTGGCCATACCACAGCTAGAAGACTTTGATTTTGAGCAGCTAATGTAGCCATAATTTCACCATGTCTGTACTCTTATCCTTCATGCATAATATGTAGCTGGTGTGCCATATGATCTTTGGCACTGGCAAATGAACCGAAGTCTGAAATATGCCATTCCTGTGACCATTCATTTACTTGCAGCAGGAGGCAGACACCTTCTGACACCTGGCCATGTACATCTGCTCACCTTTGTCTACCATGTTGCTCTGTTCATGGTTTGTTGTGGGGAACTGTGAGTAGCAGTGCTCTCAGCTGTGTTGTGTTGGTTAACGGCCTCACCCTATTCAACATCCACTGTGGCAGCATCACCTGAATGGCTAGACAAGTGGACCTCCGCATCTGAGGCTACATCTGCTGGGATATCACTGTTAACCTCATGGATGGACTCTCCAAAGCCATACTACCATGCCAAAACACATCTTGAAAACCATCATGATCACTGGATGGGCTGCTGGATGATACAGATAACTGATGTACTAGAAGATACAAAGACACAGATCAGGACAATGTGCTTACATCACATGATGGATATTATCAAAGACATATGGCATATCTTACTGCAATGTTACAAATAATAATGACTTTACATGCAGTCTACAGTATGTATGCTTCGTGGATTCAAAATAAATTAATGATATGATCAATTTACATGGTCAACATACACGACTTCTCCTGTGCCTTTGAGGATGTTGATGCAAACTGACCTAGCAATGGTAAGGACACACTATTAATGGAGGTCAGCTACAGGATTAAGAGCAAGGACAGGTGTGAAACATACTTACTTGATAGCATATCACTGAAAGCTTCCTGCAGCAGACAGATTTTGGGTTATATTGTGGATCTTGAAGTGGGAAAGTAAAGAGAAAGACAGCACAATCATATATTTAACAAAAATAATAGCATCACCTATACAACACATTAATATGGACTGCAAATACTTACAGGATGGATGTTGCAACTGTATACAGATGGACCTGTGTTGTCAAATATTGACATAAATGTCAGGTATCACATATGCTACACATTGTTGAAAGCTATGACAAATTTGCTGAAACATACTTTGTCTGTCTGCACTTGATAATGCATGGCTTTTCCCCTATACTGGATGTACCTGTGGTGTACAATGGTAGGGAAACAACAATGTAACAAGAAACAGCAGTGCCATGAAATGAGTTTGAGGCACTAACAAGGTAATGTTCACAGTGACAGTATAGAGACACTCACCTGCTGATCCCTGGTTTATTCCCGAAGTAGACTGACCTGTGAACTTACATTCATCATCATTTCCCTGTCTGGATGTGTGTGTGTGCATGGCTCAACTCTGCTGCTTTAAATCGAAAACAGCAGTACATGAATATGCATGCTACAGCAATATCCAGTAATTGTCTCAATACACAGCACTCTAAAGGAAATAAAGACATACATGTCCATCCTAGAACTCCAGCTTGAATCCCACCACCAGGGGTGCATTGCTCCTCTCTTGTTATGTGCAATGAGGCCAGAAATATTGTGATCTTATTGGGTCAGGTCAGTGGTAGTCCACCACCAGTGGCATCTCTGTGTCTCTCATAACATGTCACTCTGTTGGCTGAATGGATAATCATGTCCAAACAGTGTAATCTACAGGCATTATAGAATCAGATGTGGCCTCCAACTGCATTGATCATGTTGGTGATGTTCATCCAGATAGAATTTCTCAAAATAGTATCACACAAATAGCCTAAGAGTCTCCTTTCATGTTAGTGAAGAGCATCAATTATGATGTCATTTTCTTGAGGCAGAAGATGTCACCCCTAGGTGGTTGGCCATCTGAAAGACAGTGATGCGCGCATGATAATATTCAATTTGGAGCCTATTTATGCATTTCATTCTGTGAACAGTTCATGTCAACATAAACATCATGCATTCCTGTGCAGTGAAAAGTTTGTATAACACTATGTTTGATTAATATTAATGTGACTTATTATAACTAAGAGCAATGACTTCATACATAACACTGTGAAATAAAATAGCTTGTAAGATCTTTATAATTCATAAGTGGGATTAGAACCTCTGACAATACCTATATACTGCATGGAGGTCCAAAGACATCATCACTATAACACGTGTTTCTTTGCATACTGCATTCAAATATTACAATAAATAATTTTAAGAACTTGCAGAACACATTGGCAAACCTCAGGATCCATAGACAGGTCACAGATAGTGTGGATCCTAAGTATATTGAGCCAGTAGTGATAACACATTTGATAAGAACCATCACTGAAGACATATTTGTAATAACAACAGCACATTTTGACAGTTTTGTTAGGAGACATAAATTAATATCCATAATATCAACATCACATACTAGATATGGAGAGTGTCAGAATCCCTAGGTCTCTATAGTTACACTTCAGAATGCAAGGAATTACCAGTAAGAATTGTAGACAATCTGGGCAGGATTCACGAAGCCTCCGTGTAAGAGTTATAACTCATACACGGAGGCTGCAGTTAAACGGAGTGATGTCAGCATGCTCTGCATATTCATGAGAGCATGCTGAATCACACCAAAGGCTAACACGGTCTGTGTAAGACAGTAGGGGGCGTGTCCGTAGGCCGAGCCCTGTAAGCGGACACGCCCCCAGAAGAGTAAAAGTGCCTAAAGTAAACACCCATGCCAGAGTCCATGGAAATGTGAATAAACACAACACAACACATGTCCCCACAGACTACGAACATAAAATGTACAAATGAACATCACATAATTTTTTTTAAATTGTAAAGATGTTTAACCGTGAGTGCGCTCGTATGCGCAGGCGTGCCCATAGCGCAGCTACAGTTAGCAGTCAGTGGGAAAGCATATAAGAACTAAATATGCCAAGTAAGCCAAGAAGCAATAGCGTAGTTGTAGAGATGCTGGCTGAAGAGCAGGCATTCATGGTTTGAGCCCCCACGACACCAATTTTTGTTTTTAGCAAAATAAGCACGAAACAAGTCCCTGACAAGTATGTACACATAAAATCACATTTTATGCAAAATGTAATGAAATAGCCCATTTATATTGAAGAAATGTGAGGTAAAAAAGCAATAAAAAATGCCAGATGTGCCCATAGCTGAGCTACAGTTTAACAGGGTGAGTGCATCTGCCCGTAGGTGAGCAGTGGTTTAACTGGTGCAAAATGAGTGCCCATAGCTGAGCAGTGGTTTAACATGCTGAATCTATGTGCCCCTAGCTGAGCTGAGCGTAATATGCATACCGATAGCCAAATGAGGCTTAAACCAGCGTACCCCATTTGCGCGGAGCTGCGCAAACAAGCTAACCGACCGGCAACGTTGAGCAAGCCATATCAAAACTGCCTTTACACAGACACACCCCTCAGCTTGTCTAGACAGTCATAAAAAATAAAAAGTAGTGGCCAGGTTCGAAACAAGGATACTATACACCATAGTCAAGGTACCAAACCACTAAGCCATGACAGCAGTACCGATAAATGCAATAATAGCTAATATATAGGAATGAATACAAACTGGAGCATGACAATGCAGGTTTACTGAAGTTGATACAATTCCAAAATGGCCAATCACAGATATGTGCAGGAAAAACAGACTATATAAGCCCCATAGGTGGGAATATACAGCATAAGCAATTGTAGAACTGAACTGCAGCCAGAATGACAGGAGTAGGAGAGGGTAGTTGCTTTCGAGCACAGAGGTGGGGCGTTGAGGAGTCCAGGTACATGGTCTGGCTCCTAGTCCACAATCATGAGGCCCAACTCATGCAGGGCCAGGTCCTCTGGGGAGCATGCAGGGCTGAGGCGTGGGACCGGTTGGCTCATGATCTCACCAGTGCCACAGGGATTCCAAGGATTGGTGAGCAGGTCCATCACCACCATGCGGACCTGAAGAGACACAAGCAGGACCAACTGAACCTTTGGATCCAAGAGGCCCGGCAAATGCCCAACGCCCCACTACTGAGTAAGTTACATTTAATTATGTATGTAAGAAATTAAACTAGCTGATATTATGGAGATGTGTATTCCAATATTACTTCATTTATATTACAGCTGCAGGTGTCCGTTCTGCAAACCGCAGAGCCTATGGCGATAGGCTGGTGCGGTTCGCCACCAGGCAGGTCAGTAATCCACTACCAGTAACTGTAAAGAAATATAAAAGTATGACAGTCAGCAAAAGAGTGCAGTGTAGTCACTAAGGAATAAAATGTGCAAGTAACAGTGTGAAAGTGTCTGCAAGTATTGCTTGATTACAAAAGTGTGTTGCAGCCTGTAAGCCAAACAGAAAAATGAAAATGTCTGACAAATTCTGAAATAAAAATGCCCCACTTGTAAGAAAATAGTACACAACCTGCAGCAGGGTGAAAAGTATAGCTGCAGAAGATGATGAAATCACATGTGTGAAATATATCCCTGTTGAAATACTGAAACATGACAGAAGTGAGACTGCTGGAAAGGATTGTAATAACTACAGGTAAAACATGTCAATAAAGCCTAGAAGTAAGTACCATCCTGAATAGTAAAATGAAAACAAGTGAGAGAGTTTGAGAAAGTGTCATGAATCCAGCAATACAGTAGTAATAACCCCTGAATAAAGTATACTGCAGTCAGTACAGAATGAAATGCATGTGAGAATCAAAACCAAGCAGCGAAATCTGTTCAAAGTGTTGCTGCATCTGGAATGTGTATCCCAAACTCTGGATATGTTGCTCTCAGTCTGCAATATGCAGATAGTATGACTGTCCGATATACCAAACATCCACACTTGTCTATAGCTATATAAAGCAAATGTAGCAGGATAATGTAGCTGAACAAAGCTAGATATGAATGTGTATGAAGAACAATAAAATGTATATTGATGTTGCAGTAACAGTCCTATCACCAAGTTGAAATAGTTATCATATTGGAAACTGTAGTTACAACAGTAGTGTGTATATATGTGCAGCTATTAGAAATGTACAGCATATGTATTGGTATTCAAAGGTGTTAATATTATTTGCTTCACCTCACCCTATAACCACATATAACCCAATCCAGCAATACAGTAGTAATAACCCCTGAATAAAGTATACTGCAGTCAGTACAGAATGAAATGCATGTGAGAATCAAAACCAAACAGCAAAATCTGTTCAAAGTGTTGCTGCATCTGGAATGTGTATCCCAAAATCTGGATATGTTGCTCTCAGTCTGAAATATGCAGATAGTATGATTGTCTGATATACCAAACATCCACACTTGTCTACAGCTATATAAAGCAAATGTAGCAGGATGATGTAGCTGAACAAAGCTAGATATGAATGTGTATGAAGAACAATAAAATGTATATTGATGAATGCAGTAACAGTCCTATCACCAAGTTGAAATAGTTATCATATAGGAAACTGTAGTTAGAACAGTAGTGTGTGTATATATGTGCAGCTATTAGAAATGTACATCATATGTATTGGTATACATTGGTAGACAGTACCAATATGGTTTACATACTGGTGTTAATATTATTTGCTTCACCCCACCCTATAACCACATATAACCCATTCCACGTGAAAATGGTATGTGCAATCACAATTAACACCCCTGGACGTTTGTCCTGTTGGGTCATATATATTTGCATGTCCGTTGATACATCTGCCCTGTTCATATATCCAAACCTGATGGCCTGTTGCCATCAATTAACCCTGCATGTTGTTGGACTGTGTATTGCTGTTCAAATTATGCATGTGTTATGCACGCTGTTCAATTGTGTGAATATCTGGATGTTTGGTTAATGGGAATACTAATGCATGCTGTTACAACTAATTGTGAATGGTATTATATGTCACTAACCCAAACTGTCATGACATAATGCAAAACATAGGATGACAGGGAAGGCGGGTTCCAGTGGACCCACCTCTCCCACCTCAGCTGGCGAGTGCACCTGGCACTAGTGCCCAGTCTGGACCCTCCTGCGGTGGCCCTGTGCCACCTGTGGGTGGAAGCGCTGCAGGGGATGGGGCTCGCCCCCCCTCTGCAAGTGTGGCCGGAGGAGAACCACCACTCACCCTCCGTAGCGTCCGGACTGTGGTGCGTAGTGAGATTCGGGACTCTGTTCTCGAGCCCCTACGCCAGCTTGAGGCACGGGTCGCACAACTTACAGTCATGCCTGTTGCCCGGCCTACACAGCCCCCAGCACAGCCCCGTCCTGGGCAGTGAAGGAACAGTGGCAACTGCCTATGGGTGGGGATATCAGTTCTACTGTTGCCATCTGTGGGCTCATGGGCTCTGGATATCCAAACCTCCGTCCCCGTCAATTGTGTAACTCCCCCACACGTGTCATACACCGCCCCTGTATGCGTCTTGTTTGTCTTGTCTGTTTACCTACCCAACCTACCTCCCCAGCTGTACTGAGTTCCTTCACCTGACATACCACTCTCACCTGAAAAAAAAAAAAAAAAAAAGGGCACTCTGTACCCACAAAAAAATTACGCCCCATACATAGCTGCCCATTCGCACACATGTCTGCTGGACATGGAAACTATCAATTACAATTGGCTGTACAACAAGTATTATTGTTGTCCTGACACCTCTCTCAGGGGTGGAAGGTTTCAAATGTCACACCAAATTACATACATATGCACAGCTGTTGCTGATGAAGAAATGGGCATCTATGGGCCTTACCTACATCCCTCCTGCAAATCCCAAGCTTGTTTCCCTACTGTCTTACCCTCTTTGTGACCCCTTTTTCACCACTTTCCTGTCTCCCCATTTTCATTTCTTTCAAAGAAAATAGCGCCGGTGTGCACCAGAGTAAGCACTGTTAAGCAGTTGTAAGCGGGTGTGCGCATGTGTGTGCAGAGCTAAACGCCAGTGCGCATGCGTGAGCTCCGTGCAAACCAGCGCTAACCCGGTTACAACTGCTTAAAAGTGCCTTAGTCACTTTGATTGACAGGTCCTGTACTCAGTTCAAAAGCAAAATAAAATCCCACTGTCAGTCCCGAACCCAAGACCTTGGAAACACTAGTCTGTATGACCTACCACTAAGCTATGACTCTTATACAAGAACATTGTGCTAAAATAAATATAACATGTAATAGTAGGGATGAATGTAAAGGGAATATAGGATGTGTAGTACCCAAAGCATGTCTTGTAGAATTACTGTCAAAACTACTGGATTCCCATAATAGTAGTGTGTGAACAGAAACAGCCATGCTAGTTGTTAGCCTGTAGGTAATAATGTCAGTTAATGTACATATATAAATGTATGTATATGTACATATATATATATATATATATATATATATATATATATATATATATATATAAATATACATCTATATATAGCTGTAGGTGTCATTGTGCATACACACTTACTACAGGGAACAGGAGAGAGGAATGGAGAAATGTGAATCTACAACACAGCCTGAATCATGAGAGAGATACTAACCTTTACACTCACAGAACAGTGTCCACAGCATACCAGCATGGTCCCCGCCCTTACAATCTGAAAGGGCAACGCCTATCTCACATACCCTTTTATAGCACTGACCTGAAATCACAGTGAGAACTGCAATCAGTACACAACTGGCTGTATGCAATTAGCAAATGCTGGCTTACAACTGGTGCAGAGGCCATCACATGGACCTATGCAGATACCTACAAAAGCATCCAGTACTAACACTCCACACATGCAATACATTCATTGCACTGTCTGGAAGCAGACAGAGGGAGAGAGAAAACTGAGAGAGAGAGAAAACAAAAAAAACCCCTACACACTATGACTCTGTGACTGTAAGCTGTCAGCAGTGACAGTAGCAGCAGGAATCAGAAGCAGTGGTAACGCAACCAGCTGCAACAAAAACTGGTAATGCAAAGTAGCAGGTTAATAGTGTGCATACTGTGAACCCTCCAAATGTGTCATAGGTCTGTATCTATAGGTATGTCCATGTGATATGTTGTGTGTACGTAGTTGCACCAAAAGGGGATGACCATACATTACATGTCAATCAGTGTTAGGCCATGATCCTGGCAACAGTTGTCTGTGCGTTGCCCTCAGCAATGGCTGTAGTGACTGCTTTGAAAGGTCAGCCATGTTCAAAAGGCAGGATCAGACCATCACAAAGGCACACTGGCTGGGAACAAGTGTCTGCAGGTACCCGATATCACTGCATATGCATCCCATACTGCATAATTCCATAGCTTAGCAGACCAGGCATATGCATATTATGTGGTAGTTCCCAGGGTCAGTCGAGGTGCCTCCTTAGTAGTGTGGGACCACTGTCGCTGTATGCCACTGTCCAGGTACATATCCTGTAGTACGGCCAAGATAAATTATCAGTGTTATATGTGGTTGTATGTCCTCTTGGAGTTCAGGTAGCACACATCCAGGGATACCATGAGGTCACAGTGATGCTGTGTGTTCTACTCTGCTGAGGGCGGCCCTCACCTGGACATGTGAGATGATAGGGAGGTTACATACAGCTGTGATAACTAGTTCAACTGGTGGGGGAGAAGGAGGGGGGGTACGTGCACCAAACTTGTCTGCAAGACTGTTGCCAATATCTGTGTGTTTGGTGAATGTTAAGTAGGTGTATATTAACACAGAGCATATCTGAGGCATTTGGTCCATATGTGTAACATAACTGAAGAAGGCCTTGTGATCATCCATAGTGTTTCTGGCCATTTCCCTCCCAGAGTAGGCCATGGCCATTGTTATGAGGGACCATAGACTAGTACCAGTGCTGACCACAGATGCCTTCCCTTAATGTGAATGTGCTCTGTCCTGCAGTAGCCTCCTGCTATTGTTATACAATCTGCCTCTGTCTGGGGTCCACCGGACAGGATGCCTAACCTTTGTGCATAGGGTCTGGGTTAGAAATGTGTGTGCAAGTTCCATGCAATTGGTGGCATGTCCATGGTAAGCATTTGCAAAGGGGTCAGCAGTGTGGGTTGTGGCTTCCACTGGCCCAGTGTGCTGCATGGATACCATCTCAGTCCTAATAAGTGAATAACTGTCTAATCACATACATATCAAAGTAGTCTACTGTGCTGGTGGTAGTGGTGGGACATGTATATCCAGGCCGAGTAACTTGTGTCCACATCACACTAGTGGATGGCATCCCACATACAGTACCTTGGGATGAACCCCCAGAGTGAGGTTGTGCATTGGACCTGTCAGTGTGTGCTGACCGATGGGGCATGCTACTATGTTGTGTGGAATGTGGCAGGTATTGTTGCACAGGTGTTGGCTGAGCACTGATATCTGGCCATGCACCTGTGTATCCACCACGACACACACACATGCAAAATATGGGAGTAGTAGTATATCACTACACATGAGTATCATGTATAGTATGTGTGCCATATATTGCTGACATAGTCTGCTGATATCCTGTTTGTGTTCTCTTCCAGGGAGATGGCGCATCAGCGTAATCCCACCTACTCTGCTGCGGAAGATGAGGAGATCCACTAGAGCCTGGTGCGGGAGTATGACATCCTGTTTTCCCACACCAGTCAGAATCAGCAGGAGAGGGCTGCACTGTGGCAAGACCTTGTCCGTAGGGTAAATGATATTGGCACGCATAATAGGACATATGAGCAGGTGCGACATCACTGCAGTGATTTAATCCGAAGTGTCCGTCAGCGTGCATCAGATATCCACTGGCAACAGGTTGCCACAGGAGGAGAGGTGGCCACACCCCCCCTCACCAGACTGGAGGGGATACTTCTAAGTGTTGTGGCTCCAGCCCCGGAACAGCAACAGCAGTACACCTGCATCATGATGGAGGCTGGATCCACACAGCAGCATGACATGGAGCGTGCAGGTAATATGCCATATGTACACTTGACTGTTCTGTACACTGTTAGTTTATGCATGTGTAAGGTGTGTCCGTGGTATGTATCTGTCATCATAGTATGTAATTGTGCATGTGTGATACTGGCAATATCAGCAGCTGACGTTTGAAAGGCAACTGGTGTACTACTGCACTGTATCATATGCAATATCAATGGCACAGTTGTGCCCACTGACATTAATCTCATCATTTCTGCAGGTCCCTCTGGGGTTACAGCAAGGCAGGCCATCCATGCTGGTGAGTGTGTTTAACATAACCTATAATAGTCCTGATAATGCTAGTAACAGTAGTGTAACTCTGTAGTGCTCTGTGTGTATACTGCGGGGTGTGCATGTGTGCATGTGTGCAGGTGTGCCTGTGCCCATGTGTGCATGTGTGCATGTGTGCAGGTGTGCCTGTGTCCACGTGTGCATGTGTGCATGTGTGCATGTGTGCCTGTGTCCACGTGTGCATGTGTGCATGTGTGCATGTGTACATGTGACCACGTGTGCATGTGTGCATGTGTCCATGTGTGCATGTGTCCACGTGTGCATGTGTGCATGTGTGCATGTGTGCAGGTATCCACATGTGCATGTGTCCGCGTGTGCATGTCTGCATGTTTGCATGTGTGCATGTGTGCCTGTGTGCATGTGTGCATGTGTGTCTGTGTGCATGTGTCCACATGTGCATGTCTGCATGTGTGCCTGTGCCCATGTGTGCATGTGTGCCTGTGTCCATGTGTGCATGTGTGCATGTGTGCAGAAGTGCATCACTGGTAACAATGTCTGGAGACTGTAAACTGTGTTTCCTGTCTTCCTCCCACAGGTTCTGGTGCTGCTCTGGTGACCTGCAGCAGGGAACCTGAATCTTGTGCCATGGGTGCTGGTAATGATGATATTTGTGTAATGGTACAGGAAGGTGTGTCAGGGTCCGCCATTGGTCAGCCAATTGACAGTACACAGCTGTCAACCCCATCATTGCGCACAGTCATCCTGCCAGTACATCCTTTGTCACCATTGTCCCTAGATGATGGACAGGATACATTGGGCATAGACCAGGGTAATGTGGTACCTGTGGCACATGTGTCCCCACACAGCAGCCATGGGCAGGGTCCTCCGATGGTACCACACAGACAGTTGCCCATGGGTTCTCGTGGGAGCATCCATGGGCGTACTGCCTCTGGCCGACGTGCCCAAGGAGATCTGTCAACCTCAGCTATGTTTCGGACTGTCATGCAGGCACAGTCGTGTATGGAAAGGTACACCAGACAGGGTCTGAGGGAGCTGACAGCATGTCGCACAGCCATGACAGACAGTATGCGTGACATTTCGGATGCTATCCGTAATTTCACCGATGTCATAGACAGACGTTGTGGGAACATATTACAGCAGTTCCACAACCAAATGTCCATGAGCCAGGGCAATGGTGGACATTTGCGGTGTCGACGTGGCCGTATGCCGGCAAAAGCAGCAGCTGGCAGTCGGCGTGGACGACAACAGGCTTGCGCACGCCCCCATAGTGCCAGCAGCAGCCCCAGCAATGCTGGGTCTGTGCTGTCATCGGAACGCCCCAGGAGACCATGTGCACGTGGCTCTGGACAGTCCCAACAGGGACCTGTGTCGAGTCAACACACTCCTGCTTCTGTTGACAGTACCCAGTCTGGCTTAGTACTGGATACGGTCCGTAGCACCCCTGCCAGGCACAGGTACCGTGTCCGTGCCCACAGACACTGATCTGTATGACCTGCCAGGTGCAGTCTGTGGCTGTCCACAAACCCCTGTATATGGCAGCTATGAGGTGGAACTATGTGCGTGCATACACTTATGTGAAATTTTAACACCTAGGGCGACCACATACACGCACACACTGCACCAACACTGCCCCACCCTGTACTGCTGCCCCTCACCAACACACATACACACACATGTCAATTGGTGGTATCAGTGGCTGACTCAGGCATACCTAATTCACACCCTGTGCATATGATGACACTGTGCCACCTCCTGCAATCTCCAACATCATTGCGGGAAAAGGTAAACACGTTGCTGATGCACAGGGTGACTACATAGAAGTGTATTAGTAGTATCATGTTGGTAACAGTACAGTGTGCTGCTATGACTGTGTGTATATCCCAGCATGCCTGCTGCAGTAACTGTATGAATGTCCTGAATTGTTATCTGCACCCATAGTACATACCAAAGTGTAACAGCTGCACATAATTGCATGCCGGTGATAAGGTTGTCAACAGATAGCCGCATACATGGGTAGCACAGGGGGGAAGCTAACGCAAGTAGTGATATGCAATGGTGGACATGTACATTAATGATGTCAAGTTGCCCACAACGACTATGCAATGTGGATGTTTGCACATGTAGATATGTGTGCAGTACCAATGTAATCCAAATCACAAATAACTATGACATAATATCAGTTCTACCATGGGCATCTGCGCTGTGTATTCCTGGGTACATGTTGATAGTGCCTACATATTTGCATTGTTACTTACTGTTATTGTTACCCCTTCTTTGTTGTACAATGCACTACTTCCAGCCCTGCTTACTGTAGCTTTGTTTGCATGCATGTTCGCTTGGGGTTCCCTGGAACACTGCTTACACCTGCAATGCAGAGTTACAGTGCTTCTGTAGACTCCTAGTGACATCTGCATAGCGTATGATACTTATGTCAACTTTACACATGACAGAACGTCACTGTCTGTCCTGTACACATGCACGTTGCCTGTGACACATTGCACATGTCTTACCTGGCATTTACCCACGTGTGCAGTCATATATGCCAGTGCTATGAAGCAGTAGCGGTACACCCACACATACACACCTTCAGTATGTTGTTCCCCATTGGCCCTATGTGTTGGTACTCACCATGGCAATCACACTACTAGGGTAGCATATGCAAAGGTAACCTGTGAATCACCTCTATGGTCCAGTTGCGGTTTATGTGAGTCATGTGGCAATGTCACAGCTGCCACATGTATGCAGTCAGCCATCACCCTTGGCCAGGAACGTACAACACATGTGTGGGATGCAACCACACAGCCAATCTGGGGACTGAGCTCTCTGAACCCAGTAATGCCATACCCTGTCAGGTGGCATGTCATATATACTACATCCTGGACAAATGTCAACCCCAATCCCTGCTGCTACTATTGATAAAACCCCTGAAGATGTTTCTGATAGTTTTGACCAATTCTTTACTGAGACATTTCAAGCCCTAGCTAGCCATCTACCCCCTAGCTCCCCTGGTCCTGAAAGTAGCACCCCTAGAAACCTACTTGCGTTCAGCTGCCAACCAGTCACCATTTCACTTCTCCGTACCTTGATTGAAAAAGTAAAACCCACTACACTTTCTGCTGATCAACTCCCTGCCGAGTACCTACAAAAATCAGCTGATGCTATTGCTTACCCCATCTCAAAACTAATCAAACGAACCATGGTAGAATCTAAATTTCCCACCATCTGGAAAATATCCTATGTAATCCCACTTCACAAAGGAGGCAGCTCTACTGAATTCTCCAATTATAGGCCAATAGCTATACTCTCTCCACTTGCAAAGATTATGAAAACTTTATTCATAGACAATTCATGCACCACCTAATCCAAAATCGCCTTATGGCAGGCACTCAGCATGGCTTCCGTCCTCATTACAGCACTACTTCAGGCCTCCTAGCCTTTACTAACACCATAAACCATACTTGCAACACTAATTATATATCCTCAGCCCTCTTTTTGGATCTTTCCAAGGCATACGATATGGTTGATCACCAATTTGTAATCCACACCCTGCAAACATTCTGTCTAGATACTGGAGTCTTCCAATGGTTTCAGTCCTACCTGCATGGTCGACAGCAGGCTGGCCTCTGGCAGAACAAACTCTCTAACCTTCTACCTAACACCCTCAGAGTACCACAAGGCTCTATACTAGGGTCCTTGCTGTTCTCCATCTTCATTAACGACCTTTATACTGTCATCCCAAAAGTCAGCTGTATCCAATATGTTGATGACTCTACTCTGATCTGCTCAGCCACATCTCCAGTAGAGTTATGGTCAGCTACCCAGACCACCTTTAATACAATAGAAAACTGGCTTTCTGAACATCGTTTGATCCTAAATCTCAAAAAAACTAAACTGCTGTTATTTCACGAACACGTAGGTCTACCGCTTTCACCTTTACCATAACATCAACTGATGGCACAATAATCTCCCCTGACCCATCTACTAAACTATTAGGTGTCATCATAGACAATAATCTCAAAAGTGACCTACATGTTAACCAAATTATCAAAGCCATCAATAAAAAACTACGGTCACTTTACAGAATAAAAGCCTTCCTAACCCCTCCAGCTAAAATTGCCATAGCTCGCTCAAACCTTCTTTCAACCCTTCTGTATGCATCCCCTCTACTCTCGAATATGAACAAGACTGTCCTTAACAAACATTCAATTTGCTGCAACCACATTGCCAGGTTTGCCATTGGGCTGCCTTTTAGGACACATCATTGCATCAATCTAAATCAGCTTGGTTGGCTTGAACTACCCAGCCTAATACAGTATAAACAACTGATTATGGCCTATAAAATCCTCTATAATCTGGACAATACTCCTGCACTTCAAATATTATCACCCCCTATAACAATCCTAGACCGCTTCGATCCTCTAACAAACTACTAATTCAGACTAGCAAATTTAATAACACAGCCGGTGATTCTCTCTTTGCAAACTCTGTAAGTAGATCCTGGAACGCACTTCCAGCTGATATTTCCTTACTTTCCACCTTAGGTCAATTTAACACTAGACTCAAACAACATTTGTCACTTAACTGGCTATGTCAATGTATCAAGCCTGGCTAACTCGAATGTGTAAAATCTGTTAACCAGTTTACTGTGTAATTTAATTTAATCCTGACTTGTGCTCAGGACTAACTTTAACCTGTGGAACATGTTTAACTTGCTTACTTATGTAATCTCTGTAAATAATCTGTTTGTAATATTTAATGCTGGTATTATGTAATGCTGTATCTGCTTACCCTTGTAGCTTTTCTCCCCGGGCCTCCACTGGAAATGGACATGCAGTCGGACTATCCTGGTCAACAAATGTAAGATAAATAAATAAATAAATAAAATATATTACAGTGACTACAATACAAGTCAGACATTGACACGCACATGCTGAACACACTGGGGCATACATGGGGACTCAGAATAGCATCCTGCCTGAGCATCACACACCTCCGCAGCTGGCACACAGGCATATGTTCTGTCGGAACAGAGCACATGCCACACACATCCCGTGTGCCACACACTCACAGCCTGTAGGGCTACACAACACACCTGCTACAGACGTGTCAGGTACCTGTCTTGGGTGCTGCACTGGAGTCCCGCTCAACAGGCTGTATCTGGTGAAGGTCACAGTGATATGCCTCAGGGGCACTATGGTCCACCACAGAACACATGCATACAGGTCAGTCAGAGGTATGGACACATATGACTCACTCATTGACCATGCCAGTATGGCTGACCTGAGACATACCTCCCTGGACTACATGATAGGGAACATAGAATGGATCTCTCAGCATGTGGCACAGGCCAGTATGAGCCTGATCTTGGTTGCCAACATACCCTCACCAGGTATGCTACCACTATATGTGGGAAGGGTGTTGTATGTCTACATTATGCTCAGTCTCCAATGTCATTCATAGGGTATCCGCTGGCTGTCAACGTGTGCTTACATGCTAGGGAAGCCACAATGATGTGCAAGGGTCATCTTGCACATGACACCCATGGCCCGATGTATAATGGCAAAGCTCCTTGATACACACATACTGCCTTATGCTGCAGGACATGGTTTACATAGCCACCTCCATGGGTATCACACAGGTTAGGACACTAACAGTGCTGCTACACAGCAACAGCAGTGTACACTGCAAGATGCATGCACCGGACACTGTCCTCAGCACGGTGAACTGCAATGTCTGTGCAGTACCAGATTCATGATTCATGGATCGCAGGTGTTACCCATCACTGAAAGGTTATGCCCCATACCATGCCTGTCGTCCCCTACACATGTAACACACATGGACAGGGGGGTGGTATCCCAAGGCACCACAGATACACACACCTCCAGGTTGTTGGCACAGCACAAAGCATCAGGGCCTAATCATGTGCAGCTAACAGTGTGTCGGACTGCCATCTGGTTCATAGCCTGGCACACACAACCCTCCCATACACAGGAAGACCACCTATCCTCCATAACAACACTGGCAATATGACAGTCTCAAGAACTGTGTTTATATGGCTGGACTGCATCCAGCCAAACATTGTGCGTGAGCATTACTGTAGCTACAACACACTAGTTGAAGGGTTCACAGCATGTGGTCACTGAATTGCAGTGGAATGACATGTTACCACTACCACAACAGGGGGGAACATGCAGCAACTGTACATCGACTACATGTACACTATATGGTCCAGACCAGATGTGTATCCCCTGCTGTAGGTATTTTACCATATACACCCACACTGTATAGACACATACCGCGTGCGGACCCTGCACAGTAAGACACAGTCATATTGGTATACATTGCAAATACCATTTATCCAATTGAGGCATGTGTCAGACATGGTAACTACTGCAGGTCACAGGTATTTATGTGTATGTGTCACACACATACATCATGTGTGCAATGCCATTGCTGGTTTAGGCAATGGCATGCATTGTTATGTACAAAGACCCACACAAGGTCATAATGTGTGACGCAACCACACGTGGCAGTTGTGGGTTACCAAAACATACCTATCTGTACTCTGACAATGGTAATAGACACAGTAGCAGAGCGCACTATTGGCATTACTAGCCAAATAGCCCTGTTTAGCTGTGCTGATAGTGTGGTGACATCCCCTGTGTTTACTGGGGGAATATGCAGCATCTGGTGTATTGTAGTATTTGCCAAAAGGATCTGTTCTCTCACACTTGCATTTACACACAACCTACTACCCCCACACACACACTTGTCATTTGCAGGATTCATTCTCCTACCTAACTAGATCACGACATGTGAGAGAGAGAGACGCATTAGCAAAGCGCACTATTCGGATTACTAGATAGTTCTTCTTCTCTGGCTGTACTTATAGGGTGCTGACAACATCAGTATTTTGAAAGGGCAATGTGCATCAGGTAGCGTGATCTCCTGATTTCCAAAGCTAACATGTGTTTCATACGGAAATGCACACACACAAACTCCCCACCTCCAAACACACACACACTTGCAGGTTTCAAACCCCTACCTAAATATGTTATGGCACTTGAGAGTGACGCTGTAGCAGGTTGCGCTATTCTGAGTACTGGCAGATGTCTCTTCTCCAGCTGTATGTATAGGGTGCTGTCATAATCACTGTTTGGAAAGGGTAATGTGCATCATGTAGTGTGATCTCCTGATTTCAAAGAAGAACATGTTTTTTATACAGAATTGCACACACACAGAGTCCCCACATCCAGACACACACACATGCCATTTACAGGTTTCAAACTCCTACCTAACTATATTATGAAAACCGGAAGAGACGCATTAGCAGAGTGCGTTATTTGAATTACTGGGAGGTTTCCTTTCTCCTGCTGTACTTTATAGGGTGCTGACATCATCAGTGTTTAAAAAGGGGAATGTGCATCCTGTCGTGTGTTCTCCTAGTTGCCAAAAGGGATATTTTCTTCATACAGACTTGCACACACACTAGCCTCCTCCACCCACACAGAGCATTTGCGGGATTGAAACCCCTATTTAACTATGTTCTGACACTTGAGACAGACACATTAGCAGAGTGCACTATTCACATTACTGGCTGGCTTCCCTTCTCCTGCTGTACTTATAGGGTGCTGACATCATCTATGTTTAGAAAGGGGAATGTGCATCCTGTAGTGTGTTCTCCCAGTTGCCAAAAGGGACATTTCCCTCACGCAAAATTGCGCACACACTAACCCCCCCCCTTATTCAAACACACACACTTGCCATTTGCAGGATTCAAACCACTACCAAACTATGTTATGACACTCGAGTTGGACACATTAGCAGAGTGTGCTATTCACATTATTGGGTGGCTTCCCTTCTCCTGTTGTACTTATAGGGTGCTGACATCATCTGTGTTTAGAAAGGAGAATGTGCATCCTGTAGTGTGTTCTCCCAGTTGCCAAAAGGGACATTTCCCTCACACAAAATTGCACACCCACTAACACCCCTCATCCAAACACACACACTTGCCATTTGCAGGATTCAAACCACTACCTAATTATGTTATGACAGTTGAGTCTGACGCATTAGCAGAGTGCGCTATTCACATTACTGGGAGGCTTTCTTTCTCCTGCTGTACTTATAGGGTGCTGACATCATCAGTGTTTAGAAAGGGGAATGTGCATCCTGTAGTGTGTTTTCCTAGTTGGCAAAAGGGATGCTTCTTTCATACAGTGTTGAACACACACTAACCCCCTCTACACGCACTGAGTATGTAGAGGATTCAAACCCCTACTTAACTATGTTATGACACTTGAGACGGACGCATTAGCGGAGCGTGATATTCGCATTACTGGGAGAATTCCCTTCTCCTGCTGCACTTATAGGGTGCTGACATCATCAGTGTTTAGAAAGGGGAATGTGCATCCTGTAGTGTATTCTCCTAGTTGGCAAAAGGGATACTTCTTTCATACAGTCTTGAACACACACTCATCCCCTCCACACACACTGAGCATGCACAGAATTCAAACCCCTACCTAACAATGTTATGACACTCAAAATGTACACATTAGTAGAGCGCGCTATTCGCATTACTTGGAGGCTTCACTTTTCCTGCTATACTTACAGGGTGCTGACATAATCAGTGTTTAGAAAGGGGAATGTGCATCCTCTAGTGTGTTTTCCCAGTTGCCAAAAGGGACATTTCCCTCTCAGAGCTTTTCACACACACAACCCCCCCCCCCCTCACACACACAGAGCATTTGCAGGATTCATACCCCTATCTAACTATATCATGACACTTGAGGGAGACGCATCAGCAGAGCGCACTATCCGAATTACTGGGCATCTGTTCTGCACCTGCAGTATTTATAGGATGCTGACATCTTTATTTCTACAAAGGTATGTACATGTAGTACTACCTGTCAGATGGGGGATAGCATATATATGCATTTGCAGCCACCTACGTCAGGGTCAGATATGCACATCGCACTGGCAGGTTATGTTCTATACCATGCTTTGGGACCACAGGACCTGTAACACACAACACAACCAGTCCAGAACACCACACCCACATCCAGGACACACACTTAGCTTCCCTGGGAACAGTGCCAGGATATGCAGGTGTTCACATACACCATTCCAGTTGTTAACATCAGGTACAGGCATATTGTGTGTGAGAACTACTCAGGCCTCTACAACTTTACCCTACAGCCACTACAATTTGTGGGTCCATGTGCTATGGCAGAACCACACACCACAGCCACATGGGGGAATACATATTGCACCTGTCCATCTGCAACGTGGGTACTCACTGTTCCACACCAGAGGTAGACCACCATTGTTGATATCTGACCATACCCACCTTTCCCTGGACATCCATATCCCATCTCCACCCCCAGGCAAGGTTGTCACTGCACACAAACTGTATTTAGCACAAGCAGACTCTACACTTGTGAAGACTGGGGTGGACGATTTCAGAGGACCCATGCTGGGGGACTATACTGGCCACTCAGCATAATCCTTGACAATTGCATTCTATGAGCATGTGTACAGTTTGCATTGGTCATGCTATCCCACATATACCCATGACTGCTCCACAACAAGACACCTGTCAGCTGTATACCAGCCATATATGTGCCGTACAACAGACAGAGTGACCTAATACATTGCAGAGCTGTAGCCCACAGAGGGATGACATCTGTGAACAGTTCCGGCATGGCACTTCATTCACACATACTCATTACAACACAGTGTTGACAGTGGAATTGTCCAGAGAATGCAGATAGGGCTCCCTCAGTCTGTTATTGACGGACACCTACTGTCAGAGATCCTCAGCAACCCTCTCACAGCACACACTGACAACATGGCTGTGGCTTAGCACATTCAATCCCTGGGACCTCCACGGTGCCCCTGCTTGACAGAGGCACAGCTCACTAGCCTCACATGTTGCCTTCTGTGACCTACTTTACAGTGGCACAGTAGCCTACTGTCCTGGGGATGCAGATGCCAAGCACACTCTGGCTGAGCTGTCATTCCCTAGGGCAACAAGCCTAGTATTGACCTGTACACCCATATGTTCAATTGACGGATGCACAATATTTGTTGTGCTGTTCTACTGTTTGCAGGTCTTTATTGCCATAGCATTCCCTGTTCCTATGACCAACTTGTGTATCTGTGGAAGACGTTTGCATATGACGGCGATCCACTATATCACTTATGTCTCTGTAGTCATTTACTGTGTGCACTGGGCAGATTGCTGTGTTGTGGTTGGTTCCTGGACTGACACGTACAAATACCAGATATGTGTGGCCAACTGCTAAACTGAAATATGGCCTAAGTGTGTGAGCATGCCCAGTTCAGCCTTCCCATGGCATGTTGTCTGACATACGCCTCATTTATCAAAGTGTGCGAGCATGCCCAGTGTGAGCTTTCCATATGTTGCACTCTGAAGTCCACCACATATTTGGGTGTGTGTGAACTTCAACAATATCTCACATTTATGGTTGTGTGTTGGGTGTCATGTTGTGTACTAACTGGCCAACTGCTGCATGTCTGCCACAACAGGGATTATACTGTGCCTGCAGGGATTGCATGGGATACTTTGAAGACAGTTCTCAACATACTTTCATAATGACCTAACACTGTAGTACCATATAGTGTATTGGTTCAGTACTTTCACTGTGGTGGACAGTATCCTGGGCATTAGTCCTATGACTGCTTGACATCTTCATAGTGAGCACAACAGACTGTGTAGGGGCCAGTTGTGCACATATGACCATGTTGCATTATGTTCAGATATAGACTACCTACACCAGGCTTGTCCAACATTGCTAGTGTATTCCACAATATGGGTGGACATTGGCAAAAACTAGCAATGTTCCCTAGGCCATTTCTGATGCTAGTCACAGGGTGTGTTTGTCCTTTGACACACATTGTAACTGGAGTTTGCCATGACATATGTCATGGTTAGTATACTGTGCCTCCGTCTACCTCTGACATAACAGTGATACCCAGGGTTAGCCTACCATCTCCCATCCACTCATCAGGATTCCTCTTGAGGGGTGTCGATATGTGACTCTCTGGCTGACCTGTACCAGGAGTTTACTGAAGAGTGGGGGTGCCTTCTGTGTTATGGATCATTCTGTACAGCTTGTCCTATGTATGTCAGTGCTGGGGTTCAGGTCTGTCACGTGCATAGCTCACTGCCATTCAGATTGTACAAGGTGCAACATGTTCACTCATTCCAGGTTGGACATGGCTTCATACATCAGGCACAGCTTGCCTGTAGCTGGGCAATATGGCGGAGTGTGGGGCTGCAGTTTGTTTACTCAGGCAACACATGGCATCTGTTCATGCTCTTTGCTACTCCTGGTGGGGTACTGTTGTGGACTTTATAGTTGATGGAGGTGTCTGCTGTGGTATATCCCACAGGGGCTATTGTAGTCACTTGTGACGCTGATGGAGGATGACTGCAGAGCCACAGTGAGTTCCCCTTATCTACATCTGCCAACCTTCATATTTGGGTGGGTATATAGTATATGTTTCTGCGAACACTACAGCCACATGTTTGTCCAGTGCAGGATATCTATCACCTTTTGTACCCAGGTCTCACATTACATGTTAGGTACGTCATGGGTTAACACCTGTGTGGTAATTTGTGGGCACTTACTGTATATCCACGGTGGTTGTCTATACACAGCTCTGCAATTAGCTTGCTGACATGGCTATGGCTACAGTTGTCTGTTTGTAGGTGGCCCTTTTGTGGGTTGCTTGTGTCAGCTGGGGGTCAGATATGGTGGGCTGTTTGTACTCCTCTGCATACATGTTCAGCCACAGTCCTTCCATGCTGGCCTATACCTATGGGACATATATACAGAACGGGGGGGGGGGGGGCAAGACCAGGCCTTGTGGGATGCCACTCATATCTGCTTTGTAGTTTGACATGGATGCGGCATGTGTGACCATGTCAGTTCTGTCCTTGGTCTGGTTTGCAACCCCTCTACTGACATAGGGGTATATATTTAAGCTGGTGAACATATCCATACTGAACTCGTACGGTATTGTCTAGAAGCATGTGCACGGTCCAGCTACACTGTGTGGACCACTTTGCCCTCATCAATGACCTTAATGACTGCTTCGAATGGGTCAGACATGTTTAGGGGCAGGTTCTGCAGTTACGACAGCCACACTGTGTAGGGTCCAGTATCAGTAGGTCCACAATAGCCTTCTGTCTGCGGTACATACTGATCCTTTCCATAGCTGTGCAGAACAAGCTTGTTAGGATCCTGGGGTGGTAGTTTCGAGTATCCATTCAAGCAACACCTTTGTTGTGATGGACCACTGTTGTTGTACACTGCTCTTTGGGTACATATCCTGTGGTAAGGCTGACATTGGGCAGTAGTGTGATTTGGCATTCCATTATTCTTGGAGTCCATGTTGGCCTCAGCACAGGACACCATCACATACCTTTGCTGCTGTGTGTTCTGCTTTGCAGATGATGGCTGTTACCTCAGCATCTGCAATGTCAGGGGACCATCAGTCTGCTGGGATAGGTATTTTGCACTCTGGGGGGGGGTGTTTGCACTGCACCTGACAGGTTGTATGTTAGCAATATGTGTGTGTGTTTGGTATGTTGTTTGTAATATCTGTGTGATTCATAGCATATCTGTGGATGCCCAACATGGTTCCTACCATCAGTTGGGTAAGCCTTGTGATTATCCTTAGTGTCCTGTATGTTTTGTATCTTCATAGGTTCATGGGTTCATACTAGGCTATACACCCTAGGCCATTAGTAAGCCTAGCCAGAGTGTGTGTGTCTTTCGCCACCCCTTGCTATGTTCTATTATGGCCATTTATGAAGTTTTTCACTGTGCCTCTGTCTGGTCGTGACACAGTTAGGGCCCCCAGTATACATCAACGGTCATCCATCCACTTGGCAATATTCCTGTTGCGGGGTGTCAGTGAGGGGCTCTGCCTACCATGGATTGGGATCCTGTTTCTGGGTATGGGGAGCCTCTGGGTTATGTATCTGTCCCTCCAGCACATCTTATTTCATTATGTGTTGAGGCTGACATCTGTGACTCTCACAGCTCCAATGGCTTTGATTTCCTGTGGTGGAGCATGTCCATTACTCCTGTGTTGGACATGGCCTTGTACAACAGACATACAATGCCTCTGTGTAGGCAGTCTGTGACTGCAGTCAGCTGGGGTGTCTACAGCCAGGCAGCATATGACATATATTTCACACCCTTTATCCTGTTGGTGGGGTAACAATGAGGTCTTCCGAACCGCTGCAGGTGTCACGTACGGTACATCCCATATGAGTCATTGTACTAGATTATGGGTCTGATAAGGGAACAGTACAGCGGCACAGGGACCTCTGTTGATGTAGATGTGAATCCTTTCATGATACGGTGTCCAATATCGACAATCTTCATAGCCACATTGGCATTGTGAGTGTCACATGACAGATTACTGTCGATCTGTGTCCCTAGGTCCCTGATTACTCCTTGCATACATAATGGTTTGACACCTATGTGGTAATTTGTGTGTACCTTGTCTGGTATTTGGTGGGACATTCATACTGTCCAGTGTCTTCAGGATGTCTGGGTGGAGTTCTTGTGTGTGAGAGTGTGGTCTGTCGCATGCTAGAGACTGTACAGCAGTTTTGACTACAGTTAGGTGCACATGGGTCGTCTCCGCTGCTTTGTGCATTGTCAGTTACCTGGCCATATGGGTGTCTGTGCTGCATATGGATACTCCCCCTCCTTTGATGTTTTGGTGCAGGTGTTGGGGCCATAACACATGATATGTGGTATAACCTAGTAGTGCTGGTGTGCTATCACTAGGCTTGCAGCAGGCTTCTGTCACTGCACAGACATCGATGTTCTCCATAATGGGAAGTGCCTCAGGGGCATGCATATTGCAGTTTACACATCTGGCATTGGTCAGCATTACCCTTATGTTTCCTACCACTTATGTTTTCTAGGGTGGTGGGTAGTCTTTTTGGCCTTGCCTACATACGGCTCTATGGAGGCGGCAAAGGCCTTATCCAGTATCCAGACGCACACGGGTAACAGGTGCAAGCCATCCCTGGAACAGCAGCATGGCTTGTCATGCTTGACATCTCAAGCAGACAGACATTAGACCCTCTTGGACTGACAGCTGTAACTGTGCCAGCTGTTAAACATGAGCATTCTGTGTTTGTACTGTGGCATCATTCTTGGTGAGGGTTGGATGCTGCACACAGCCAGTGTCATACCGGCCTGGGGTACATACTCAGAGGGACCATCCATGTCTCTTTTCATGTTGACCAGGGAGGTACATCTCAGGTAATTCACACCAGCATGGACATTGAGTGCATCAGATTTCTGCTTGTTTTGGGGTGACCTGCATACTTGTGTTATGTGGAATTTTGTGGAAGCCTACAGGCAGCTTACTCTACCCTTTCCCTTGTTCAGTCTGGTGAGTGGGATAGCAATGTGTCTGCCTATACAGACACCTATTACGACTGTATCAGGCATGTTGTTTCTCCTTCTGGCCTGTGACTGTTTGGCACACCAGCTTTGCGTACTATTCATTGCATGTGCTATGTTTGAAGGTTGTGGTTGCTTGTGATCTGCTTTGGAGGCTTCTGTTGGTGTGGTGTGTTTGTAATTAAGGCCTCCGGGAATATTTGTCTGTGTTTATGTGTTTGGTTTACAGTTGTGGTAGGTCTATGTGGGACTGGGTTTGTGGTGTATGTGGTTACCTTCTCCTCCTGACTAGTTTTGACAGTACTGAGTTGGTGGAGCTCAACCTCTGGTTTGGATACATGGTTGCATCTATCACATATATTTGTATTTATTGGGGGGTGTTGTGGTTGTCTGTGTACTTGGGACAGGTGTCACATTGCCTCTGGATTCACAGATTCTACTTGTTGTGGCTGGACTTAGTGGATTGTATGTGTGGACATATGTTATTGCCATACTACTGGTCAGTGATTACTTCCCTTTTTATGTTTACTCTATCATGTGGTAGCTTCCTCATTCTCTTGCATGGTTTGGTAATGGCTGGAGTCCAGCATGGCAGATGCCTGCGTGTATGGCATTGTGTGTTGTTGTTATTTGTGATTGCATACTCCAAGCATTCCTGGCTGTGTTCATGGAATGCCTGTACAACATGTTCTGTGGTGTGTCCCATATTCTGCACTTGCACAGAGCCTTTCGTGGATTCAACATCAGTTTTGAGGGCTGCAACCTATGCTTTACACATGTTTTTCACTGTGGTATTCTGGCCAGGGACTGGGGTCAGGATGTGTATATCCAGTGTGATTACTCTATGGTCTGGTCTTACCAGTGAGGGGTACACTTCTCATCTTGCCATCCAGTACACATGTTGCTGATTATCACATCCAGTATGCTTACCCCTCTTGTGGGAGTGGTACATTGTTCCTGGGCATTTTGGTTTATGGATTCTGGGAAATTTTCTTCTACTGTGTTGGTGCTAGTATAATGCTCCCGGTGTATGACTGTGTATTTTCAGTCAAGCAATATAATGTGGTTTGGGGGGCTTGATATATTCATGTATTCTGACATAGGCCAGGTGCAGTTGCTGGTATTAGGACAGTAGTCTGCAGCAGGCTATATACTGGGAGGCGGTTTTATCCATTGGTATTTGACCATGGCTAATCCATGCTGCTTCTTGTTGTGGTACCAACATGGGGGTGTGGTTATCCTTGACATTTCTTGCTAGTCACCCTCCTTTTGTAGCTTGTTCCATGTTTTGCAGCTGTACAGCACAGTATGATGGGTGACCTGGTAGTGTTAGGGTGCTGATGTGAGCCTTGACCCAGTTCTCTATTACAGGACTGGTATCTACATTCTCCATACTGTGTGCGTTTACACTGCACACATCTTGCTGTTTAGACATCTGTCATTGGGTAGCATTACATCTAGGTTCCTATCCCTTGTAGAACCTATGAAGGTGGGTTTGTGTTTTGAGACTTACCTATTCAGGGCATGCTGTGGATACTGACAGCCTTTGCCAGTATCCATGGGGCATGGCATGATAGATGCACGCCACCCCTAGCAGGTGGTGCATCATGTCATGCTCCACATGTCTTCCCTGCCTGAAACACATTGGCTCCCCTTTGACTAACTGCATTACTTCAGCCAGTTATTGCACTTGATCATCCCATCATCATTTTGTGGCTTCATGCTTGGTGAGGGTGGATGTTAGCATGCTCATGTGTGCATATAGTACATGTTGTTACATTACTTAACACATGGCATTCATGCCTCAGGTGGTGCTGCAGGACTGCCTCTGTCGGATGCGCATATTACACTTCCCTGTACATGTTTGTGAGCAGGCCATGTCATTTTAGGCATCCATGTTATTATTTGAGTGAGTTAGAGGGGGTATCATTCCCAGGGTTCCTACTGAGCCAGTGTATGTGCTATGCGTTGCCTCTTTGCCAAGGCCAGGGCATACTGGGCATGCCTCCTTCTGCTTACTGGGGCAGGCTCAGGTTGTTCCTCCTCCGAGTCATGCTCTGCCTGTGATGGCCTTGGCAATGGTGGGGGGCTGTTTGGCCCGACCCTATGCTGGTCCTGCTGCAGCTGTTTTCACAAGATCATATTATGTAGCATAGCACATACCATGACAATTTGGGTACATGTAGTTGGTGTGTACTGCAAGGCTCCACCAGATGTGTCCAGACACTGGAACCGTGACTTGAGCAACCCAAACACACGCTCTATTACATTACGTGTTTGTGTGTGTGCCTCATTATGGCGTTCCTGTTCAGGTGTGTGTGCATTTCTGATGGGTGTCATCAGCCACGGCTCCAGTGCATAACCTGCATCCCCCACTAGGTGTCCGTGTGGGATGTCTCCATTGGCAAATGTCTGGTACAGCTGCATCAAATGCCAGATGTGGGAATCGTGGTAACTCCCAGGGCAGCCAGCACACACATTCATTATTATGCCCTGGGCATCACACATGACCTGGCAGTTGATGGAGGGGAAGCCCTTGCGGTTAATGTATGCCATACCCCACTCACCGGCTGGTGCTTTGATGCATATGTGTGTGCAGTCTATTGCACCCACCACCTCAGGGTATTCCGCTATTTGCTGGAAGAGACGCATATTGCTGGCCAATACCTCACGGGCATTGGGGAAATATACATGATCACCGACATGTGCTGACATGGCATCCAGGAACTGGTGCAGTACCCTGGAGGCTGATGCCTGTGATATCCCCATCATATCGCCAGTTGGTCTCTGGAAGGTACCTGTTGCTAGTATTCTTAGGCCAACACATACCTTGGTTTCCACTGGGATGGGTTCCCCTCTGTTGGTTCTGTGTGTGAGGCGTGGCCTGCACAGCTCAATTATTTGCTGCAGGAGCTCTCTGTCCACTCTGTAGCGCTCTACTATCTCCAGCTCATGTAACCCGTGGTAGGTGACCCCGGGCCTGTACACTCTTCTCCGTCTCCTCACTGTGGGTTGTCTGGCACCATCTGCATTGTCTCCACCCTCAGCAAGTCGCCTATGTCTCATTATGACAGCTATGGCAGCCCCTAACATTTCTGCTCTGAGTTCAGCTTTTTCAGTTTTCACTTCTATTAGCTTACTCCTGTCTTGCAGTGTCTCTTAAAAGAAACATCCTGCACTACTGTTTGCAGAGTTTTAAGTGCTGGGCTGGGCTACTATTCTGCCTGTGTAATTGCCTACTTCTAATTGTTTTCACCTGCTAGCTTCAGCAGTTATCCCTGCTAGCTTCCTATTAATTCTGCTGCTTCCTTTTTCCTCTCTGTTTCCTCAGGGGGGAGCAACGTGCATACTATCAGAAACACGCTCACAGTGGCTTACACGCATGCACACGTGCTTACACGGTTAAGAATCTACTTATTCGGGTTAAAATGCGCATACACCCGCGCAAACACTGTTACACGTCTGCCAACAGCCTCCAACATACTCAGCCTGCCCTACACGCATGCACACCCACGCAAACAGTGTTAAACATCTCCCAACACGCTCCCACATGCTCAGTCTGCCTTACACGTGCGCACACTGCCCTACTCGCGCTTCATGGTGCGCACACGTGCGCATGCATGCCCAGCAAGAAACTTTGGTATAAGTAACAGTGTACACCTTCCATTTCTTGACTTTCCATGACTTATCTAGTGGCACACCTCTTTCCATGATCTGTGTCTGTCATCTGTCATGTTACACTGACCTCCAATGAACTGCATTTTTTTCTACCATTCCCCCCTGTGATGTCACCTATCTCCTACTCTATTCCTCCCCCTTATGTATCTCTTACACTACTCAGACTGTGCTCATTTGCTATGTGATTGTGAGATTCAGTATCCTGACCCTCATTTACATGAGATTGCCTACTAATGCTTAGTTACATGTCTTAGACTCAGCTTCCCTCCTTAGCAACCACTACACGGTGGCCATGTTGTTTTTGGTCTGCTGGTCCCTGCATTGTCGTTCCATGTATTGCATGAAACCCACATTTGTGGGTTTATACCCTTCTTTTTTATGATTTTATACAGTGCAGCCCGTTTGCGCGGGGCTGCACTGGGTTTAAACATCGGTGAAAAAAATATATATATTTTTAATATTTTGGCATCGGATTATATTGCCAATGGCCACATATTTGGCCATTGGCATGCTGCCTGAGTCATATGCACCCTTTTTTTGGAGCTGACATGGCTCCGTTGTGGAATTTGCAGAAACGTACTCAGTTATCAACTGAGTACATTTCTGCTGCTAAAATGTCTCTTACACGGACTGGTTTCTGCTTCGTGGATCGCTAATATACCTCATTTGCATACCTTTCGGCTGCAAGTGAGGTATTTAGCATGTCCACGCCCAGTCCATGTAAGAGACATTTTAGCTGGTCTCTTACGTGGAGTTTAGGGCTGTTCCTGGATCGCGAGGCTTGCATGGAGTGTTGCACATCTCTTACACTCCGTGCAAGCCTTCATGAATCCTGCCCTCTGTAAATCAGTCATTATATACTGTTGACATTTGCAATGAAAGTATGTCTATAAAACTGCATATTGGACTGAAATAAACTATTTAAAAGTACAATGCCTGCATGCATAAAGTTCAAGACATCACTCCAGTAACTTATAACAACTTTTGTTAAAGATATCATTTTGAGGAAAAATTAATTTAAACATGTACCTTTTGAAATGGCTTACCATAAGACATTTACTAATCACCAAACAGAAATCCTACCATTTGCCAGTGTACCTCGCAGTCCTAAACACAGAATCAAATGCACTTTGTGTACATCCTCCTTTAAGTAACATTTGTGAAATACATTATTGAGGTTCATTAAAATTCAGGTTTTTGGAATCCCATTCATGCGCATCATTTTAAATTAGCTTCATGAACCGAAATACTCAGGTGTAATGCATAAACGCCCAGTAGGTATCGATAAATGGTGACATATGCCCATTATCTTCCAATGATCTGCTAACATGACATCAATGCCACTTTCAAATATTGCTTTTAATACCTTTACTGATCAGAGCTTCGCTAACTGAGAATTAAGTGATACCTCAGTGAACATTTCTCTGTGTTTCTATTTTCCAGACATCTCCAACTTAAGGATCATGATGGCTACTTCGAGGAAGCTAAGATGTGTCCATGCTCCCAATTGGATTGATGAGGAGATGACCAAGATGTTGACTGTGTACACTGAATTGGAGCAGAAAACGAAAGTCAAACCCAGGAACTTTGCCATTGTCAATATGTGGAACTGGATCTTAATGGAGCAATGACAGAAGATGAGGATCTGCTACACTGGAGTTCAGGTTTGTCACCGCTATGATGACTTGCATCAGAGGGACATGGAGGAGCTTCAAAGGAGGGTCTATGAGGTAATGAAGTAGCCCATAGACCCCTGCAGTAAGTATCAATAGTCCACACATAACTGAGCATTGCTCCAGATTTTACAGATATTTCTCTATCCCATATATATCAGATAGATGTTTTTATAAGCATGTATTAGTTGCTGTGACAAAAAGCTTGTGGGGATAATTAAGTGATTTTCGCAAATACTACCCTATTTACTATGGGTTTGATTCTTACATTTGTGAATTTATTTAAAATGTATACAATATTCATAATTATGTCCTTTGCCAATGTACATATATTTTATAACATGTGACTACATAATTTCACATAGCCACTGTCTGCATGCATCACAGACATCTATAACACCTAGGCCACAGATGACTGTACACTTCATAGTTTTTCGTTACAGTCCCACAGTATCACCTACTGTACCTTTATACATTGGAATAAAAACACGTATGTAACTCCGTTACTTCATTCCTTTAGAAAAATTATAGACATGTTTATTTAATTTAAAATGTAATGCCTGTCTGATTGCTTACACATATGTTTTTGGGTATGGGTTGATAGCTATGTCTTTTTAATAAAGGTCCAATAATTGCTTGCATTTTCTGTCTTCATCAGTTTTCAGCAGGATGTCTAATTAACACCTCCAGTACCTATTTTCAAAAACAGAACCATTACTAAACGTCAGCTTGGAATCTAAAGTAACTGGTCAGCATGACTACATTTTGGCCTGCTGTGGGTTCCACTCCACATACAGGAAACATATATCTTTACCTGTTACTTTGGTTAAATTCACCCTTAGCATTTTTGAAAAAATGTATTCCAATACTTTTTATTAATACTTATATTGTACATCGAGTTTTCGAATTTCTACAAATATGTCCGTAATCCATAATGCTCTGATAAAAATCAGTTATAATAACAGGGTTTGTAAAGCAGTATCTGTTGGTTTCAAAATTGCGTGTATTGGTTGGTAGCTCAGCTTGCAATGAAACCTCCCCACATGTTTTCTTTTTGGCATGATGTGTGTTCAAATCCATAGAGGAGACACAAATATTGGAAACTATTATCTTGCTTTAATATGCCCATAGCATTTAGTTATAGATTCACGTTACTTATTGCTATTAGTGAATAACTTGGTTATTCCTTGATTTCCTTCTTACTTATCAATAACCCATAATGTTCCATTAACATCAGCTATTTATCCATGGTGGCAGTAATTCTTGCTAAATCCTGTTATATATCTGAGCAATTCTTTGGTTAATATTGTATACTTTGCAAAAGTGCTATGGTGGTTTGATTTCTCACGAAATAGTAGTAAATTGTAGAACAACATCATCCTCAAATTATAAGGGAGTGGGATGGTCAGACTAATAGGTGAAATGCAGAACAGGTAAGATGTATGTATTTTCCTAGTGCTGTGCAATTTTGCAAGGAATATCATGGTTCTCACACATACCTTACTGTGTCCATTATGTACAGCAACAGGTATGGTTCTGTTCACAGAAGCTGTAAGCTACATGACACTGTCCCACTGCCTGAGGAATGGATGCTCTCCATTACTGTTAATGTATCTGAACACAGTGATAACATGAAGGCAATTTTTCAACTACTTAGCTGCATGAGCAGAACATGTTCATACTTTGTAATCTTAAGCCAAGGTCCTTATTAGTAGACTATCCCACATTCAGATGATGTGATAACATCATGTATTTTCACTGCATGCAAAACATGTTTTTTTTTTTTTTTTTTTTTTTTGCTAAGATGTGCTAGATAGGAAGATAACTTTCAAGATTATAGTTTGGATGCAGGTTGCTCTTGCAGGTTTGAGTCTCATGTCTTCCAGTCTGCTTTCAAAGGTAATAACACTTGAATGTAAAAATGTCAGCTGTCTTTTGTGATTATCTGATGATCCTTGCAAAGAAATATCTATAAACTGTGCTGAGGAAGGAATGCCAGTGTTATTCTGGGACTACATTATTCATACATTCTATTTTTTTTTTAATTTCAACTGAGGAGGATCACAGTCAGAACACAGCCATGCACATTCAGCAGATGCACAATCTTGAGGATCAGCAGAAGGAGAGAGGCATGTTGATTATTTTACCTGTTTTATGAACTGAAATGCCTCTTTCCCTGTGCAGAGGCCTGTATTTTTCACAATAATATTTGTATTAATTAGAATGCAGGAATACCCATCAAGCATCAGTAAGGTAAGTGAAATCATCACATGGTAGCTGTGCTTACAACTGTGATTAAAATTTTACAGTGTTGATATTTATGTATCACTGAATCATTCTTTCAGCACACATTTTTTGAAATGTACTCCAAAACATAATTAACAGTTGTGGTGGTGTTTCTGTCACACATTTAGGTTGTTAGATGTTTTGTATATAACTATTTTGACTGGTGTTTATGATGTAGAATTTGGTGCATTTATTTAGCTGGCTGTGTTTTTTGCCAGTTAATCTGTTTAGTCTCGCCTGTCTATTCAGAGTGAATAGGCATCTGCTATGTTGGTGTTTGCAGAATGAGGAATATGCCTTGCAGGTCATCCTTAGCATTGCATCTGTATCAGACACCTTGGGTGTTTTTGTGTAACCACTGTTATAGTCTGCATTTACTGATGTTTGAGTAGATACCCATTTGATTGTAGCAGTTCAGTATCAGCAAGTATAGTACCGATGTTTTGATTTTTGAGGATACTGATTGCTAATCGTTTTGGTAGGTAATGCATACAGTTGTGCACATACGATGCAGTTAGTAACAGATATATTAGATTCTCATATGTCAACAGCTGTGCTGAATAAACATATCACACTGTTTTTAGTGTTGTACACTCATTATATTCATATGTGTTCAGCCAAGTATGATGCTCCCTGTCTCAGATGTTTGTCATACAGCCTGCCTATTGTCCACAATATTGTCAGATCATTTTTCTCCTCATTTTAACAATGCTATTTTGGGCTGCTCATATATTGCATGCAGACAGTACAATCTGTTGACGTGAGCATTCAGACATGCTTACAAAGCTAATGGTCCATAGGTGTGTCTCAAAGCATATAGAACTGTTCAGAAAAGAATACTGATGTCCATTTTATGACTATGACATATAGGGGTATAGGTCGCTCTGTCAATAATGGATGTGAATCAGTCCCTGTGTAAATTGTCATCATAATCATGTTGTGTTGTGCTATGATATTCATGGGACTGTTATGCATAATAGACATTTGCTTTTCTTTTCTGTTGTGTTTTGCAATTAATCTTTACAGAGCGTGGAACCCATGGACATTCTTCGATCCAAAGGTAACAGTCAGCACATGCAAGGCCACTGTCAGAGTCTTCCAAGGATGACAGGGCCTAGGAACCTGAACCTGCCCCTGCCTGAACCATCCTGCCAACACCCCAGAGGAGACGTAAACCTGACTGGGATTGAGATGATTATAGGAAGGAGATCCTGGAGGCCATGATCGATGTGTTCCAGTGAGGGACATGATGGGGTCCTTCTTTTAAGATATGGCATTGGTTATGCAGGAATTGTACAGAGCGATAGCTCATAAGATCATTCGGGAGTCTCACCCCATCAGCCTTGTCTCTCTGGATGGCAAGTATTGTCTGTATGCTCCACTTGTTTTATACCGCCAGCATGGTGATTGTCATTTCATTGATTGGACTGTATATGCACTCTTGAGCATGCATACCATGTATCTGGCATGCCAATGTGTTATTGTCGTGTGACATTTACTTTGAATTCAATGTGTTCATGACACTCATTAACACATTACACTTTCCACACATATTCAATTGTCCATGCATTGTGGTAGTTAACCTGCCGGTAGTGCTGCAAAAAGTAGCCTGTAAACATGTGTGTTACTGAGGAGACTGACAGACAACATATGTTGTCCATTCTCCATCACTGACAGTATGGTATGTCTTGGATTTCTGTTTTGCCATATCAAGTATGTGCAACATACAGACATCATTCAACATGTTTTTTTTTAGATGACAGTTGTCATGATGTGGTGTTATGTGTTGTGTGTTGGGAATACTGATGCCATGTGTGGTCATATACATGTATATCCTGCTCATATGCAGTCCCTCTTTTCTGACTGCAAAAAACAGCAATGTAGCATTAATCTGTATACAATGTTACAAATAACACAGTCTTTCAGAGTATATTATGCTATGTTTGTCGTATGTGGCATTTCCACACCCATTATACAGAGATATCGATGTACACATTCCATAAATAGTTGTACACATTAAATGACTGTACATGTGTGTGTGTGCACATAGTCAGATACATACTGACACACAAATGTACCTTTGACATATGAGCATTCACTGAGTTACTGCTGATGTGCTGTAATGCTTAGAGGAGTGTTCTCTGTTCCATAATGAGCAGAGTGGTCCACATATACCTGCATTTCTTTATTTGAGATTTGCATGACAGTATATGTCTATGTGCTTGTAATTTTTAGCTTGCTTGCCTATGCATTTTGATATAACATGATTGCACATCACTCTGCATTTGTGTTTTATACGTGCCCAGTTCTGTGGACATCAGCGATCCATCTGTCCATTTGACAAACATTTTCCATTTGATTAAATGTATATCTTTGTTGCTTCTACAGCAACCTGTGTACTCTACACATGCATTTGCAATGTGTCAACTTACCTCATCCTGCTTTATCCTGATGTGGGCCCAGGTTGTTCACCCACCTCCCACATTCATATTTCCCTAGTATTTTTGCAGATCTGTTTGCCTTTGTTAAAACTACTGACCATTGCCATGTATTAATTTGAAACCGTAAACGTGCCACATGTATGCACATAGTACAATGCAGGACATGTGCATGTAAGTTGCTGGCTAATGTCTGCAATGCATCCATGTTCTCATTATACTTGTGTGGTTCTTAGTGTAGTTTTTTTTTCACATCCATATGCGCAACCTATTATATTTATTACGCTGCTGTGTTACATTTTTGAACCTATTATTACATGTCACTGGTGCATGTATGTGTGCACATCTACACCTGTGGGTTGCCTTTAACACAGCATATGTGTGTAACATATACACATTCCATTACACATTTGTTTGGGTTGTGTACACCTACTTGTCTATGTAGCAGTGTTTGTTGCTCTTTTGCAGCATGTTTCCTTGGCACTGTGCTTGTTTATTTGTCTTTTATCTGCATGGTAGTAGCTTTGGTTCTGTCCTCTGATGGAGTTATCTACCTTTTTCAGATGTGCATTTGCTCATCTGTGATGTTATTGGGCTTACAACTATACTGACGGAAGACTAATTAGATATGTGTTTATTTATCCAATGTGTATTGTGATCCTACTTTATTACACTGGAACACACATCTAACATTGTACCTACACATATAGGTATGGTTGCCACACAGTTTTTGACATGTCATAACATGATAGTGCATAGGTAGATATGTTTTTCTGCATTTCACCAAGGTTGGTATGCATCCCTACAATTTTCCTTTGCCCATGTTGTGCAGTGTGCTGTCTGTGTAACTTACCTGTCCTTACTGGTTTTCCCCTTGTGTTGTGCTATTTGTTCTATGGGTATACCTGCTGTTATTATCTTCCCCAACTGGTTCCCTGTGTTTACCTTTCCTTCGTTTCTTAGAAAAAAAAATTGCCCATGCCTCTCTGTCCTCATATTTTTCTATTTCAACATCCCTCTTGTGTGTCCTTCTTCTTCACCCATAACCCACATCTTCTTTTCTATCTTCTACTTTCCTTGGGTGTGTGCATTATTTGTGTTCCCCACAATGTCCTGAACCCGTTGTTAGCAAGTGTTAGCTATGGTGATGTGGCTGTGATTGCACTTCACCTTTAATTTTTTTATTAGAAAATTCTAAGCTGACATAGCTTACTAATACACGTATTATGGAGATGACTATAGTTGTCTCTAAATTTGCTGTAAAGAGATGAAGGTTGGCATAATGGTTATGAGATTTGCTTTACAGACACAAAGTGCAGGGTTTGATTCTCATGAGAGTTAACTGATTAGGCTTAGAATGGCCCACAAGAGCAGTTAGCCTAGTACTAATCTATGAACCAAGATATATATATATATATATATATATATGGGTCCCATTTGAATCATTCTGTTTTACCGAACCTAACATCACTGAGTCCCCTTTGTCGAAACGTCATAGTCCGAACTTGCACTATGTTGATTTCTGTTCTGTGTTAGCGATACTGTTGATGTGATAGTGGTGGTGCGAGACATCCAGTTACAAATGTACGGTGATTTTATGTACATCCGTGTACTCTGTATAAGATTTATGATTTTAAAATATATTTCATGGTAGGTATAAAAGTAGGTTTATAATTAGGATATGGGGAATTCTTTATACAGTGTTCAAAGGTATAATCAGAGGTCGCATTACTGTAAGGGGTCAGGAAATTTACCCTTGTTTTCACTGTAGCGCAGTCTCAGAGTTGGTATATATAATATGTACAGGGTGTGGGGGCACAGCCCCCCTGCAAAAATACTGTAGAATGTTTCTGGTTTTATTTATTCAGTTACAACAATTTCAGTATTTTGATGTTCGTTGTAGTGAGAGTTCGGACTAGTGTAGTTTCGACAAAGTGGACTCAGTGATGTTAGGTTCAGCAAAATGGAATTTCGATGATTCAAATGGGACATATATATATATATATATATATATATATATATATATATATATATATATATAGCAAGTAGCTTTGAAGCATGCATTTTAAGTTAGTGGATAAAATATGGAAATATCCATAGTTGTTTGATACATTTCTATGTTTATTCCTGAAATTTTATGTTGCAATTGCAATGTGTCTCACAATGGGAAAGTTGGCATTTTTTATTTATTTTTTTTATTTGGTGGATATCATAATAGAGTCAGTTATATTCCTCAGTTGTCCTTAAGCTTACTGTACAGATTCTGTTTTTTCATATATAGATGTGTATATATATATATATATATATATATATATATATATATATATATATATATATATATATATCTATATAACTATCAGGATGTTTGAATTGTGATCATCTTTCTGTGTCATTGGTACTGCACAATGTGATTGGGCTACCATTTCTTATTAATTATGAATTATTTGCTAATTTCTATAGTGTGCTGTTGATATTCCGATACCGTATTGTGCACTGAGCAGTTCTGAGTTTCTTGACGTACATTTGTATGTTACAACATTATTCACAAGTTTTCCTCTAATATCGGCATAATGCACCAGATTCTGAAAGCTTTACGGAATTCAGCCCAAATAAAATCTATGTATGCCTCATGTGAGATGTGTGTATGTTCTACTTTTCTGTAAAATGTGCTGATAACTTCTGAACATACCAAATTTAAAGGTGCCTCGACTCTGTATTTTCAAAGTTTTAACTTTAGTTCACTGTGATTCTTTTAGTATATGTGCCATTCTAAACAAGACTTTTACTTAATTTCCACCTTTCTTATTTTATCATTTTGTATTACAATATTTTAGTTTTGTTATATTTCAGTGTATTGTATGTCAAGTTGTTCCACAATTATTCTGGAATGTCTAGTTTATCCAAGTCACTGTTTCATATTGATTTTCCTGTTATGCCATGTTGCTATGCTTTTATATCATAAAGAATTAATATTCACACACACAACCATACACACACACAAATTCTTTCCATGTGTATTGCGGCTGAGCAAGGAGTGCTTTATTTGATTGGTGAAACTTTCTCTAACATTATGTGACATTATTTAAATCTCTAATATGGTGTAGGATACTTTTTACATTTGAAAATGATAGCTTGTTAGTGAAAACTGGTTTTAACTTTGTTTCACATAGTCATTATTATGAGGTAAGGATAAGGGGTTAGGGTTAGCATGCATTTGTAGGGTGGCCAAGGTGCCTTTACACCCTGTATTACCTTACTAATCATGCAAACTCTAGCCTTAAACCTGTTTTTGCCCCAAACCATAACCCTGCACCTTACCTAAAAAAAAAAACTCTTTCCATAAACAAACCACAAGCATCAGCACACAGTTACACCATATATCTCTCCCCTTACCAAACCCTAGCTCTGACTATAAACTGCAAGCACAAACACACTTGCCATCAACTCACAATGACACAAGCAAAATCACACATGCACAATGTTAAATCTTTTCCCTACTGTAGTTCTTATTCCAACCTGCAAACACTGGCACGCATGCACACTGTATACCTGAATCATCATCATTATTAACCCCATTTCCCCATTTTCTGCACGTGGTTGAGGGGTATTGTCAACTGTTGCCATCTTTTTCTAATCAGTGCCACTCTCTTCAACAATCACGCCTGACTGTTGCATGTTTTCTCTCATACAATTCACCCATCTTTTTGCAGGATGCCCTCATTTCCTCTTGCCTCCTTTCTTCTTGCCCAAATCATCATCACCTGATTGTCCTCTGCTTTTCTGCACTTGTGCCAGAACCACTGTAATCTGTTCTCTCTGACCTTCTTGCAAACTGGAGCTACTTTGGCTTCTGCTCTTATGTTCTAATTTCTTCATCTTTCCGCAGTGTGCATCCTCCCACCCATGTCAGGTACTTTATCTCCATCAGTCACAGCTTCCTCATCGAATCAGTTCTTACTGCCTGAGATTCTGCACCACCCAGTAGTACTGGATGTACCACTGTTTTGTACACCTTACTTTTCACCTTCTTTGTCACTCTTCTGTCATACACTACCCCAGATATTCTGTGAGACTTGGCTGTAGCCTCTCTGATTCTAGCTTTGACTTCCTCATTCAGACTTCCCTTCTCCTAAACCACCCCTCCAAGTTGCTTGATGCTGTTAACCTCTTCCACTGTTTTCACTTCTATTTCTTTTCTCAGCTTATTTTGACTTACTCCATTTGCTGCCATTACATCTATCTTATCTGCCCACTGTTTCATGCCATATGACTTCAGTTTTGTATTCCATTTCGCTATCAAGAAGTTCTTGCTCAAAATCTGCCTGTAAAGCCACATTGTCTGCAACTCTGCTGATCTGTCCACTTCAACCTGTTTGCTGATGTAGTCCACATACCTCTCAACTGTACAGATTTTTGTAGAATGCCCAGATTTTTGTCTCATTTTTTTGGTCTGTTTCTCATGAAACTGCAGTTTTCTGGCTAGTCACTGGCACATCACTGAGGGTTGGCGTCAGAAAATAATGAAAGATATTTGAGTCTCTAACTTTATATCTTTCAGAATACCTGTTATTCTATCAACTTTCTAAGTTTGCAAGAGAAATATTTAAAATGTGCCCCTATTTTTAGGCCTTTGTCACCCCATTATTTATGGCTTTGTCCAAATTTATTGCTCTAAGAGGTTTAGCGATATGGTACTCATCCATCACTTGTACAAACAGAAATAGGTTCACAGCTGAACTGTGATGTGCACCCACCCCTACCAAAAACCACTCTGTGAGACCAAACACTGTCCGTACTTGAATCATAACATACAATAATTCTACTAATGTTTCTGGGACTTCGACCCACTGCAGGACTGCCCAAATCAGTTTTCTTGGGACTATGCTACATGCTTTTTTCAAGTCTAGGAATGCCCAATTAGACTCTTCTCACATATCTAGCTTTTTCTCAACAATTTGTACCACTGCAAGCATTTGGTCAGTTGTGCTGCATCCTAATCTGAAACAGAACTGTTCATTTCCTGTCTTACTTTCTACTACCCTGTATATTAATTTATAAATCATCCTCTCTAGATCTTTCATGCAATGTGACAGGAGTTTGATAGCTCTGTACTGTCCATAGTTGTGGATGTCACCTTTGTTCTTTTACATTGGCACTACTATGCTTATTCTCCAGACTGCTATGAGTACCCTCAGGAGTCATTTCCCCTTTATCTCACCCAAATTGTAATCATATCTGCTGTGACCTCATCTGAAACTGCTGCTTTCCCTGGCTTTATTTTCCTTATATCTGTTCTTACTTCTTCAAGGGTAAACTCTGCCTCTTCTTTCCCTGTAGGCTGTCTTTGGGGTATTACAGCTTCTATGGTCATTTCTGAATTCAGAGGCTGATGAAAGTACTCCTTTCACTTGCCTTCCATTTCTCTCTTTTTAATTTCTCCAAACCTTTTGGGTTTCTAATACAGTGATAGGAATGGAACCCATTCCTAAATCAAGGTATAATTAAAGTTTGTTAAATTAGTATTGTTTAAATCTCTGATGTTTGCCAGAAGTGCTCTTCACAGCACCCACAATGTGCCCAGTAATGACTCCTTCTGCAGTTCGTATGAAGTTACTTGTATCAGTAACATAGCTAAATACAATTGTAAATTCTTTTTTATAAGACCCGTTGCTCCTACTACTGCTGGAACTGTCTGGGCATCTTTCTTCCACATTGCCCTCATTTCTGCCTACAAATCCCGGTACTTT